>NC_132878.1:30508260-30740760 GCF_030463535.1 Salminus brasiliensis
GTATAGAGCTAATAAAAGGCTAAAGGTTAGTTACTGAGTGTATAGAGCTAATAAAAGGCTAAAAGTTAGTTACTGAGTGTATAGAGCTAATAAAAGGCTAAAAGCATGATCAACCTGACCAAGCTAAACCACCAGTATGACCAAAAATGACTTGATCATTCTGGTTGACCAGCATGACCCTTAAGACCACGCTGGCTGACCAGCATGACCAAAATCAAATGCAACATACACAGTGCTGGTCAACAGCTGGTTAATCTTACCTGCATGGGCTTTGTTTTTGCCTGAATTACCAGCGTTTTAACCACTGTGACCATCAAAGACTGGCTTAAACCATCTGAAACCAGCTACCAGTGAATAGGCTGATAAAGCTAGGAAAGGCTAAAAGTTAAAGCTAACAGAGCAGATTAAGCTAAACAGGTTAGAAGCTGAGCTGCTGAATGCTCACATTTGGCTGAGCTCATGAAGTGGGGAACATTGATTGGTGAGTTCACACTTTAAACATGTTACATGTTACAAAACACAACAGGCCAGATGATGGTTGTAACGTGTGTGTGTGTGTGTGTGTGTGTGTGTGTGTGTGCGCACACAGGCATTGAGGCCAGCACAAATGAATGTGACATTCGCACATTTGTTGTCTGGACAAGAGGAGACTAGGGGACGAGAGAGTCCATCTGGATAAACCCCCTGTTCAGCACCTCCAGCTCTGAATCCCATATGGTACAAACCCTCTGCCCAACACACACACACACACACACACACACACACACACACACACACAAACACACACACACACCTCTCTACCAAACTCCACCATCTCACACACACTGACACTAGCTTGTTTTTATACAGTGTCAGGATGTGGGGGTCATTTGCCCTGTGTATGGACACATACATACACACACACACACACACACACACACACAAGTGGAATATGTTATTATTGTAATATTATCTATTGTATTAAATGCAAGTGTCTACACACATGCATCAAAAATTAAGACTACCCTGTCGTCTATGTGTTGTTTGTGAGGGATTCAAGGTGTATACGATGCTCCCTGTCATTCAGGGAGTGTCAGTTGTGTCATTAAACACACACACACACACACACACACACACACACACACAGACCAGAAATCAACACATAAGCAGAGCTACCACACGAATAAAACCAGTGAAATAAGCCAAATATCAAGGCTTTTTCACAGAAGACAAAGGGAAACAGCAGTTAATGAATGCTAAAACTGGGTCAAACTTTTTTCACACACACACACACACACACAGCCAAGATGGCCAAGAGTCCACACTGATGTCATCGTCAGGATGGAGAGGAGAACGAGGTCATTCAATATGGCTGCTGGCCCCTACATGACCGCAGACAGAGAGAGAAACAGAAAGACAGAGAGACCTTGATACACACACACACACACACACACACACACACACACACACACACTTTCATATTTGAACAACTTTCTCTCTCACAAACGCAGGAAAACACCAATACCAGCTTTACTTATGAACAACGGTTGCGGTGGTGAAGCAGGCGACAGGTGGGGTGGGTGTCCCTCATTACGCTGTTTAATAAAAGCCTAAATCCTACGCAGGATTACGATAAACGTTTGACATTTCGGACCTGTCGGCCCGCAAATCCCCTTCACTCTCCCATTCCATCCCTCAGCACAGGCACCTGAAGAGAGCGATCAATAGGGAGGAAGGGAGGGAGAGGGAGAGAGATGAAAATCAGAGCAAAGTTCACCCTAAAATTACAGATCTGCAGTGATTGTTCAACGAAGACAATGATGCCTATGCATCACTTACATCATTATCATTCACTTGAAAAAAATACTCTATGATGTTCATATGATCCACACACTCATTCTGACAGTCTGTAATACACTACAGGAAGTGTAGGGGGAGCTCTATAATGCTCTATAATGTTCATATGATCCACACACTCATTCTGACAGACTGTAATACACTACAGGAAGTGTAGGGGGAGCTCTATAATGCTCTATAATGTTCATATGATCCACACACACATTCTGACAGTCTGTAATACACTACAGGAAGTGTAGGGGGAGCTCTATAATGCTCTATAATGTTTATATAATCCACACACTCATTCTGACAGACTGTAATACACTACAGGAAGTGTAGGGGGAGCTCTATAATGCTCTATAATGTTCATATGATCCACACACTCATTCTGACAGACTGTAATACACTACAGGAAGTGTAGGGGGAGCTCTATAATGCTCTATAATGTTCATATGATCCACACACTCATTCTGACAGACTGTAATACACTACAGGAAGTGTAGGGGGAGCCTGCAAATAAACATTATACATTCAAAGGGTTCTTGAGCTCAAATTGTTCTATAGAACCATTGCTTTGACAAAAGAACCTTATTTTAAACTGAAAAAAGCCTTTAGTGTAAGTGTATGACAGACAAAACTGCACAAAATGAGACTGAAAAAGAGAGGGAAACAGAGCAGAGAGCACAGTAAGAGATAAATGTGACCCCCCCCCCCCCCTCCAGCCCCCCCTCCTGGTGGAATATTAACTCGAGCGGCTCTTCGGAGGCTTTAGCAAGCCGCTAAGCTAATAGTAGCCATTGTCCTGTCCAGTGGGCTATTCTCTAAGGCCCGCCATGCTGCCGCAGCCGTTTCGGAGACTAAGCACTGACCGCTAACCTGGTTATTAACCCCAGCATGATCCCAGTCCCACAGCTCAATCCCACAAGCACTTCTGCACTCGTACCAACTGCAGGATACTCTCTCTCTCTCTCTCTCGCTCGCTCTCTCTCTGTCTGAACCCTCTGGTCGTAGTCATTACTGCCTGTCTGAGAGAACAGCTGTTTTACGTGATAAAAAACGGTGCTCCTTTTAGCATAATCTGGTTTTCTTAATGGAGAATCAGACCATCAGGTTTCATTCAAATTAGTTTTTTTTTTAATATATAAAACATCTTCTCACTTGTGATCCTTTGACCTTGAATAAAATTAAAAACCCATCAAAAGCTTAATCAAAAGCCCATCAAAACCTAGCACTTAAACATTTTGTTACAGATTAATACATTTCGTCTGTTAGTTTGCAAGGCTTCTTCAAAAACTGTAAAACTAAATGAACGGTTAAATGATTCAGTCTCATTAACAGATTATTGAACAATTGAAAAAAAAAATTTCTGGCACCAAGACGTTATAGCAGATCCTTTAAGCCCTGTCAGTTGTGAGGTGGGGCCTCCCTGGATTTCCTAGATGACCTTCCTTTAAGCACTTTTGGTAGGTACCGATTCATTGCATACCAGGGACACCTCACAAGACTTGCTGTTCTGGAGATGTTCTGTCCCAGTCATCTAGCCAAAAACACTTGATCCAATACATGATCCAGTTCCTACCAACAGATTATTCTTATGTTGGGGTTAGTTCATCAGCACCAAGTGGAGTTGAATCCACTTTTGGGTCATAAGTGTGTCAATGACGGCTGTCAAACACTTTACAACGATTAGTCCTTTTTAACTTAATTTAATTCATTAATTAAATTAATTTCTGTAATTCTTTAAAAAATGATTCAGTGTGAACATTTTGTGAGATTAACCACATTTAAGTAGAATTTCTTTAGGGAGTTAATCACGATTAATTATTTTCTTGTATGGACCATACAGGATTTCTCTAATGCTTTAAGTTAATTTAGTACAATTCATTTCACAAAATTATTGCAATTATTTGCAAAATGATTAATTTTTTTCCTGCATGGCTATGAAGTCTTTTTGACATTATTCTAGGTTCATAATATTTTTAATCCGTTTCATCTAATTATTTTTTGTGGGATGAATCAAATTAATACAGATTTAACTTCTTATAAATATTTTCTTATTCAGTTTGTCACAATTAATCACATTTGCTAGTTAACCACAATTATTGGAAATCATTTTGTGAGGGAGAGTACTTGTGACGAATCAGAGTATTGTGTAGTTAATTGTGATTAAATCCCATGTTTGTTCACCTAAACCTCGACATTGACAATTCCCAGCCTTCACTGATGTCCAGCCACTTGCTGATTTGATTTGCCTTAATTTGTTGCTAGTTATTTTATCCACAGGTCTCCTATGAGCGTCATCCAGAGCCGTTGTGCTGAAGGTGCTGAAGGATTCAGGAACAAAAGAAGCTACAATCATGGATTCTATCAGAGCGTCAATACAGCAAAGCACGAGCAGCTGGGCTTTGATCTGTACTACTAACTGTGTTAAGTATGAGTGGTGTTTCATATCGTTCAATCTGTGCTTTTAACAACAGTTTGCAAAACTCCTTATTATTTAGCCAAAAGCTTATCTTTACACAGAGGAAGACTCTTGGATGAAGATGAGTGCTCACCAATACTATTAAAAAAATAATAATAAATTGGTACGAATTGAAAATTAAAACACAGACAAAATCACTTAGAAGATGAAGTGTCCTCAAACTTTTGACCACTTTGAGCATTCCTTCTTGAGCTCAGTGATCGTGTGTTATGCCTGCTTCCGCTTCACATTCAAATGGAGTCAAAACTTCAGGGATGTCAGGAGGCGCTAACAATTTCACGGTAATTAAAATGAAAATGTGCCGCTGGCTGTGAAGAGAAAGGGTGCGTGAGATGGGCGAGAGGCTACAGATTACTGTTTAAAATTCAGAATGTGTGAGGCTCACACACACACACACACACACACACACACACACACACACACACACACACACACTCTTACCTTCCCTCCACTATTGCTAGTTAACCCTGCACTTATGCAGACAAAAAGCTTCCTGAGTGGACACGTGGAACTCTACCACACACACACACACACACACACACACACACACCTTTTGGTACAGCTTACTGTAAAATTCAGAATGCCGAACTATCACACCAAACAATTACATGGAAATTATTGTTTAATAGAACTTAATAATTACTACTACGGTAACTGAATATAACTACTGTAGAAATTACAGTTAGACTGGACTGCACAATTTTTCCGTAGTGAGTTTACCTCGCAAAGCATCATATTGCGACTAACAAATTATCATAGCATTTCACTGTGTAACTTATCATAGTATTCTACTACACAAGGCATAAGACTTCATAGTATTGTTTACTGGAGTGTTCGACTCAACATTGTTATAAATGATCATAGAACTTATCATAGTATTGGACTGTACACCAATCAGCAATAGCATTAAAACCATATACTCCACAAGAGTTCTGAGGGGGTCTATGAATCTATTTGGAGCATCGGGCACCCGTTACTCTCTCACCGATTCGCTGGTGGTAGGTACTAAACCCTGCACACCGGAAACACCTCATAAGGCCTGCTATTTTGGAGATGTTCTGACCAAGTCGTCTAGCCGTCACAACTTGGCCCTTGTCAGAATGGCTCAGTTTTTTATTCTTGCCCATTTGTGCTGCTTTTAAACACATCACCAGTAGGGTTAGATCTCGTAACCTTTCACAAGGTTACAAGATACAAACCATGACAGTAGTGCATCTAAAAAAATGACTGTAGCTTAGTACCATGCATCATATATCACATATCACGCATTACAGGTCAACACAGTATGAGACTGCACAACAACTTTGTTTACATCATATTGAAACTTAGAATTGACCCTATTATTGTACCTTACGGATCATCACACTATCCGGCCTCAAAACAACTGCAGTACTGAATCACACAGCTCATCATAGCATTGAAGCTGATCAGAAATTTAGAGTGCGTTAGTGAGTGTGTCTGTGTGGGTTACCTCAATGCCATTACCTGCACTCCAGCCTTGTGAGTTAACCCTGCACTCATGCAGCGGATAAGAACGGAAAAGCTTCCCGAGTGGATGTGCAGAGCTCTAAAGCACACACGCATTTTTGCCTGCAAATGGATATTTTGTGGCGTGGACTTCGCTGGGAGTGCGGTGCACATTCAGATGCATCTAAATGGATCAAAGTAAAACATGAGACTATACGCAACCCCCTTCCCCCCCAACCCCCCCAAAGCGCTTTCACCCGTACAAAACACTCTCCTCATTCAGTTTTCTCCATCACTCTCCTTTTAACAAGTTGGAATTTGATAAAAGCGAGCAAGGGAGTTGTGTGTGTGTGCGCGCGTTATGGCTGGTGGTGTCTTCAGGCTTTATTAAATCGCAGGGTTTTATTAAAGGATCTTGCTCTCAGCAAAACTCTGATTAACTGACGAATGACGCTGGATATTGAAGAGATTCACCCGACAAGACAACAAGCAGAGAGAGCATGCTGTGCTTTAGAACACACACACACACACACACACACACCTTGCAGCCTGGCCACGGACTAGAATATACTATAACAAATCACTGCAGTAAAAATTCTGATTATTGCACTATACAGAATACCATCATATGATGTTCTACAAATTTGTCTTGTATTGGATTGAACAGGGTCCATTTTCTCAAACAGCTTCTGAAGGCCTCAGAGTTGTGCGGACTAGAACCCGCTTTCACAAATTTGCGTATTAGCTCTTCAGTACTGCAGGTGGCGTTATAACATCTTATCGTCTTATCGTCTTCTCCATTGGAAGTACATTGGAGTCTTCAGTGTTAAGATAAATTAAGAGTTTATTAAAACAGCTTGTTAATAATTTTAAGCATCAGCAGATACTCTATAGGTGACCATGAAAATAATATGTGACCCCCATATAATTTCCATATACTCCTACAGATCATAGCAGGTTTCCAGGTCATTCATAGAACCATAGACTGCATTGTCAGGTTTAACACAGGGCTAAAAAAAAAAAAATGTACAGATCGGCCCACGTTTCATAAGGCCGCTTTGGCTGACTGAAAAGTTTTTTTTAAATCAATCGGTGAAGGAGTGGACACTGTGGCAGCAGAAAATTCTATTCATCTGAACTGAACTGACCGTCATTCAGCGCCACTAATTGCACGGAATAACGGAGCGGCAGGAACGCCCCGTCACGGAGCTCGTGTTAGGATACGGATGAGAAAATGCTCGGAGTGTGCAGTTAGAAGCCAATTCACAGTTAAATCCACTAAAAGTGAGCCGGAAATCTGCCCTGGTGATTCCTAATGAAAGGAAAGGAAAGAGTCCATTTGTTCTTTTCTCTTTAAAACAAGACGAAAGGCCTCAAGGTCAGTTGCTGACACACGACAGCGGTCTTCATAACGAGCACTAGGGAGCCCGAGAAAGAAGAGACAGAACAAGCGAGAGAAGAAGAGAGAAGAGTATGTGTCCGAAAGCTGGTTAATTCCCGCCATCCCTACACACTTCCCTCCTTCGCCTGCAGGAAGGTGACAGCTCAGGCTCTGTCACTCGAGTTAAAACAATTTCGCCATACATCAATGACAAGCGCGTACACACACACACACACACACACACACACACACAGAGCAAAGACACCCCAAATAATGCTTGACTGGATTACAAATGTGTGCGCATACACCTCAGCCTGATCAATATAACACAGTCAGATTAAATTACAGGGAAACTTCACCCATTTTTCTACATTTTAACAGTATGTATTTAAAGCTGAGATTTTTGGAATATGTGACACTTGAAAGGTTTTCTGTGAGGAACAAGATCTGGCCCCAGTGGGTGAGTCCCAATTCAAGGCTACTGCAGTGTGGTAAAAAGTTTGAGAGCAGAGGCAGTATCTGCTCAAAAATACAGCGCATCCAACAAGAGCAAAACTCTTACAGTGATTTGTATTATTTGTATGAGGGATATCTAGTTATACAGTTGTAGTTGTATTTGTATATCTAGTTATACAGGACTCATTACACATTAGTGAACCCTCTCATCCCCCAAATAATATGTAACATGATGCTTTACTAGATAGACATGGAACAAAATGTGACGGCCATTATTTAAAAATAGCTTGGTAAACCATATTGTGCCCAGAAAACCACAGAAACCTTAGATACCGAAGAAGCCTAGACGCTAAAGAACCCCTAGACACCACCAAAACATGGATGCTAAAGAACCACGGGACACCATAGAAACCTTAGATACCTCAGAAACCCTTGGTCATAGTAGAAACCCTGATAAAAATGTTAAGTGTCGCTGTGTTTTCGGAATATTATGCCAAGTGAACTCCAGTAAAGAATAAATCAGCTTTAAATGCTTCTGAGGAGCTAAACCCAGTGAGGAAAAGTGAAGCACCAGTTCTGCTAACATCAGCAATCACATCAGAAGCATCTAGTTTATTCCAGGTTCACGCTGCACGACTTTGAGTCGTCAGATTGTTGTGTCTTCGCACTACACGTCCTGTTGTCTTGCAATCGGTAAACTTTTAATGGTTGTGGTTTGCACACTACATGACTGGTCAACGACGCGAGGTCAGCAATTACAAGATCTTCCCCTGCTTGTGCACCGATTTTGCCCCAAAAACAACTTTTCTTGTGGCAGGGTTCGTTGATGATGTTTAACTCTCACCCCGCTCTCATTGGCTGCAGCAAGTCACTGCACTTTCAGTTACAACACTTTCCACACTACCGGATACCGTGGCCGACACGTCCAGATATTAAACAGCTAGATATTCGTCAGGGGGGTTTGCAAGGCCGCAGCTCTCAGATCGCGTCTTTTAGCAGTTCACACATGGAGCTCGAGCCAGCACTTTTGCCTGCATTCTCCAAAACAGTTAGCGACTCTAAAATCGGGGCTAAAATCACATAGTGTGAACCTGGCATTAGCAAGGAAGTGTTCCGGTTTTACAGTATTTTGGTTAACGAACCCAATCCTGGTGCTTCACTGCTGCACTAACTGCATTATCCACCAGGAGTCAGTTTACTGTAGCTGATGAATGGCATGAATGGGTTCATTAAAACTTTCGGAGTGGCTGCATTTTAAATGATAATATGGCTTGTCTGAATTATTATCTTGTTAAAATTGGTATCAGTGACAGGTTTCATATCGGCCAGGCCCTGCACACACACACACACACACACACACACACACACACACACACACACACACTCTAAGATGCTCAGCTGGAGCACGGACACATACACAGAGTGAAGACATGCAAAGTAAGACTGCAAACACACACACACACACACACCCTCAAACACCTCCACACAGTGTACAAACACACACGCGCGCGCACACACACACACACACACACACACACACACACACACACACACACACACACTGTGTGGGCGGTGTCACCCCGTATCAAACTAGCATCTCTGACAGCGTCCTCATTAAGACAGGCTGTCAGAGCACAGCCTCCACCAACTCACAATTAAAACCCTGCCAAGACACATCAGCACACACACACACGCTAATTACGGGCCAGGGCTGAGAGAAGGTTGTCTCTGAACTCCACTGGATCAACCGAACAGTGATGAGCAGAAAGCAAGTCTTTTTTTTTTTTTTTTTAACAAACACACACACACACACACACACACACACACACACACACACAAATCATATAGCCAGTAGCAGGCAGTTCAACTCTGATGCTAATCAGAGAGGGGGGGGGGTTAATAAGTGGATTGCACTGGAGTGAATCAGCAGGCGTGTGCGTGTGTGTATGTGGCCCTTGGTAAAGTGCTGTCAGTGTGTGATGTGGATTCAAGCTCATTCATTAAGCGCTGAAGAAAAGGAGTAAGGCTTTAAAAACACACACATACACTTACGTTTATAACAAATGTAGATCTAGGATCATACAAGTCCCATATACACACACACAGTTGATGGTGGAATATGCAACGGTGGCATCTAATTAATTAATTAATTAATTAATTAATTAATAAAAATAATTTTATATATATACACAAACACACACATACACACACCTCCGCTTACCATACAGGAGTACTGTGTAGTTATACATTTACAGGCTGTAGTACATCAGTTTTTCTGCCTACAGTGTTCACCTCCTTTAACGGTCAGGACCCCACAGGGTCACCACAGAGCAGCTATTATTTGAGTGAAGGGAATTTCTCTGTGACAATGCTCTGGTAGGAGTGGATCAGACACAGCGTTACTGCTGGACTGAGAATAGTCCACCAACCAGGATTATCCAGCCAGCAGCGTCCTGTGAGCAGCATCCTGTGACCACAGGTGAAGGACTAGAGGATGACCAACACAAACATCAACAGATGAGCTTCTGTTTCGAACTTTACATCTTATGGTTACGTACCAGGTGGCTTTATTTACTGAGAGTACAAACCTCATATCATAAACATAACCTAATGTCAACGTCAAAGGAGAAGCAAAAATCTTTCTAAACTCTTGATGGAAGTCAATGTAGAAAGAGTTCCTCATAATTAATTTTCTTTTTAATTTTCTTTCCTTTTTGATTTTTTTTATCCCTCATTTTTATGTTTGAAAGAGAAATAAATTCACAGACATCCTGGCCTTTTTATCTTATTTCAATTCACATAATCATGGTGGATTGGACGAGGACCGTGTGTCAGCAGTCGATATGCACACTGATTTTTGTATTTGGTCTTTTATGTCTTGGATGATTACTTTGCGTAACAAATTACTTACTGCATACTTTATTGACTGTCTTATAATAATGCCTCATGACCAATTCGAACACAGTAGAATCAATACACCTAAATCACCACCTTCAGATCCACACACACGGACATATCACTGCATTCCTGCTATGCAAACGCCTCTGTGACCAGAGAGAGACGCCTCGACCTCCTGTTCTGCTTGTATTCTAAAACTTAATTAAACTACTGCACGTCTCTGCTGTCCTTGTGGAGATCAGACTGACCACATGAAGTTTACTGTCCTCTCTCTCTCTCTCTCTCTCTCTCTCTCAAACACGTATTTCACACACACAATCTTCAAAGGTCATATGCAAGGACTTTAGCCCAGAGTGAGAGAGTGATAGAGAGAGGAAAGGAGGAGGGGGGGGGGGACTAGAAGAGACCAGAAGAGAAGAGATGAGACAAGATGAGACAAGACAAAAAGAAAACAGAAGATGAGACAAAAAGTGAAGAGACAGGAAGAGAATAGAAGAGACACAAAAAAGAAACAAAGAGAAGAGATGAGGACAAGAGACAGCAGAAAACAGCAGATGATAGACAACAAGAGAAGAGACAAAGAGAGGAGAGGGAGGAGGGGAGGAGAGGAGAGAGAAAAGGAGACTAGAGGGAGGAGACGAGTGGGAGAAGAGGAGACAAGACGAGAGAGGAGAGGGAGAAGAGGAAGGAGAGGAGGGGGAGGAGAGGAGGGGAAAAAAGGAAGGAGAGGAGGGGGAGGAGAGGAGACTAGAGGGAGGAGACGAGACGAGATGGAGAAGAAGAGATAAGACGAGAGGAGAGGGAGACGAGAGGAAAGAAGGGGGAGAAGAGGGAGTAGAGGATCTGGAGGAGAGGAGGGGAAAAAGAGGGAGGTGAGGAGACAGAGAAGAGGAAGGAGAGGAGGGGGAGGAGAGGAGACAAGAAGAGAAGAAGAGATAAGACGAGAGGAGACGGAGAAGAGGAAGGAGAGGAGGTGGAGGAGAGGAGACGGAGAAGAGGAAGGAGAGGAGGGGGAGGAGAGGAGACTAGACGGAGGAGACGAGACGAGAGGGAGAAGAAGAGACAAGACGAGACGAGAGGAAAGAAGGGGGAGAAGAGGGAGTAGAGGAGGTGGAGGAGAGGACGGGAAAGAGAGGGAGAAGAGGAGAGGGAGGAGAGTAGGGGGAGGAGAGGGAGGATCTGCAGTGTAAATTTGTTTGAGAGACAGAGTTTCTTGAACCCTCAGATCTTTATCTGTGAACTAAAGGGGGCAGAAAGCCCCCCCTAAAACCCACACTGCTGAAACCCACACTGCTGAACCCTTTGAGTTGGCTGTCTTTACCCACAGCTTAACTGCTGAAGTCACATACTAAACTCTGTCTACCTATGCTTGGGTGTGTGTGTGTGTGTGTGTGTGTCTGTCTTGTGTTGGAGTGCAGTGAAGCAGATGCAGCAAGTTTTATGGCTGTGCTTCTGCTGCCTGATTTCAGCATCTAATCATCTGTTTGTCACAACTCAAATGGTCCGAAACCTCTGTGTGTGTGTGTGTGTGTGTGTGTACAGCTGTGAATCCATGTTCAAGGTCAAGACTGCCACACACTTGCTCACACACACACACATAGAATGTGAACGGGCTGATGTCCTGATTAATGTACTCTGCTGTAAATGTGCAGCAAATACAAAAGTGACACACGGGACAGATACACATGTGTGTGTGTGTGTGTGTGTGTGTGTGTGTGTGTGTGTGCTTGTATTTTATACCACACATTAAGATGTTTTTCCTTCTCCTGCAGCATTTCCATGACTGCAACACACACACATACACACCCTGACCTCCACCCGTCATTTCCCTCCTCCTGCTGCTAATTTCTCCTCCTCTAAAAAGTGACTGATTACTGTCGTTTACTCCAACTCCCTCACTTTCATCTTCCTCCAGCCCCGCAGCGGTCCAGCACTGACCCTCAGCACGCTGCCCCCCAGCCCAGACTCAGCGTGTTTGTGCGTGTGAAAGAGAGTGAGTGTCCGTTCTTCCAGTAGGACTGACGATGGTGCAGTTTCATGTTCTTCAACTGAACCATTTTCTCTGATTACAAACATTTTAGAATGTACACCATTCTAGAAAGCCTGTGATTCACTCTGTACTGGAGTGCACGCCATTCTAGAGAGCCTGTGATTCACTCTATACTGGAGTGCACGCCATTCTAGAGAGCCTGTGATTCACTCTGTACTGGAGTGCACGCCATTCTAGAGAGCCTGTGATTCACTCTGTACTGGAGTGCACGCCATTCTAGAAAGCCTGTGATTCACTCTGTACTGGAGTGCACGCCATTCTAGAAAGCCTGTGATTCACTCTGTACTATAGTGCACACTATTCTAGAGAGCCTGTGATTCACTCTGTACTGGAGTGCACAGCATTCTAGAGAGCCTAGAGAGGCTGTCTTTACCCACAGCTTAACTCTTTTTCTTGCAAGCATGCACACACACACACACACACACACACACACACACACACACACAGCTGTTCTGCTCTGTCCGCTTAGAGTGAGATGTGGTTAACCTGAACCACATGTGGGAACAGTGTATGTGTGTGTGTGTGTTTGTGGTTAAGCCATGGGAACCCACATACCTCACCAATCATGGGGGGCCAGAAGGCAAGACTGATTGTAATAAACAATGTGTGTGTGTGTGTGTGTGTGTGTGTGTGTGTGTGTGTATGTGTGTGTGGTTGTCCACTCTGGTTTACCACAGAACTACAAAATAAAACAAAAACACAGAGAGAGAGAGAGAGAGAGAGAGAGAGAGAGAGAGAGAGAGAGACACAGAGGGAGTTTAGGGAATGGGAGAGAACGAAATGGAGGGAAAGAGAGAGAGATGAAAGAGAAGGAGCGCAGGGGGTCCTTTTGTGTCCTAAAGTAACACGGCATGTCCCGTCTCTGAACACAGCAGGGGGCAGGACACACATACACAAAAGGGGGGGGGGTGTTGGGTCAGGACAATTCACACCAACCTGAGTGAGTGAGCGAGTGTGTGTGTGTGTGTGTGTGTGTGTGTGTGTGTGTGTGTGTGTGTGTGCGCGTGTGTTTGGGGGTGGGGGGTAACTGAGAACTGCAGAGAAGCTAAACAAATTCAAAGCAATTAAAGCAACAGTGCAGCACAAAATTACACTCATCAACTCAGTCCTACAGTGTCAGAAACCACACAGTGCCAAGTTTGTACACTTTGAGGAGAGTGTGTGAGGATGCAGGTATGGCGTTAGCACCATGATAATGTAGTGTACATAAGCTTCTGTTCCTTTTTCCACTGCTAAAGCACCAACAGACACAGACATCAAACCGGTCTTGTCTGATGGACAACATTCAGCATTTGGAGATGGCTGCAAATTTCACACTTTAGGTTTTTGAGGCAAAAACAACAGTCAACAGTCAGAACTGTTTAATAAATGAAGACAGTGAACAATATGAAGGAACCACCTAAAATCCTTTTTGATAAAGGTGGAGAGGAAAGCAATTTTCCATGGTACTGGTCCTTTAAAGGGTTATTTATTCCTTCCACGGCATTCCTGAAACGCTCCCGAAGGTAATTTCTGAACACAGGTGGAGTAAACTAAGCAGCTAAATACAGAGTAAACACACCTGAACCGTGTCTGAATGCAAAGAGCCTAATCTTAAACCACACTGCTCTGAGTGTGTGTGTATGTGTGTGTGTGTGTGTGTGGTGTATGGGGGGGGGGGATGGGCTCCAACTGAGTGAGTTTATAATACAAGGCCAAAGGGAGTGGTTCCTGCATAGTTCCTACACACACACAAACACACACACACCTAAAAATCCCACTGAGTCAACCAGTAGAGCAGTAAACCAACGGCTCAGTCACAAGCCAATTAGAGCCATGAAAACACTGTGAGTCTCAGACAAGACGCCACTTCTCGAGAAACTTAAGAAATCCTGACTGGAACAGTTCAGTCAGACAAGCGAACGCCACCAACAATGAATGGAGGTGAATGGACATCGAATAAGCACTGAGGAGGAAAATCCTGCTCCACAGGTTCCGGTCGGTGAATTCTTCATTTTGGCTGAACCGTCCCTTTAGATCAATGACATCATGCTAGCTGGTGCCTACTGACTGCCCTACACTGGTAGCTCACTGGCAGCATGGGTGGCCAGTCTGTTTTTACTCACTCAAGTTTCTATCAGGTTTTCTTCTCTCTCACTCTTTGTTCTCTCCTCTTTGTTTCAGGCGATTATTTATTTATTTATTTATTGCAAATTAGGTCTGTAAAGTGACCTTGAGAGTAAGAAAGGCATTACAGAAACCGAGCAGTTTTGTTTATTTCATTATTATTATTATTATTATTGTTGTTGTTGGTAATATTATTATTGTCAGTATTATTAATAAAACTTAAATAATAATAATAATAATAATAATAATAATAATGAAGGGGAACAGAGAGAGGGAAATAATTGAGAAAGATAGATTAACAGAATAAGGAGAAAAGGAGAAAGAGAAAATTAGAGGGGGGGGGGAGTTAGAAAGAATGTGGAGGAGAAAAGAGAGAGAGAGAGATAAGGAAAGTAAGGGAACGAACGAGTGAGAAACATTTGTGTGAAAAGAAACATTTCTCTTATGTTCCAGTCAGCGAGACGGCTGCAAATTCCATTGTGGGGAGGGAGAGGGAGAGGGGGAGAGGGGGAGAGAGGGAGAGAGAGAGAGAGAGAGAGTGAAGAAGAAGAGGGTGTGTGATAGAAAAGTAGAGAGAAGAAGACTAGACATGAAGGAGAAGGAGCACAGCGCTTACTCTTTTTTTCTCCCTATCCGCTCTCTCTTCTTTCTTTCTCTCCTCCTTTTCTTCTCTACACTCTATCATTCATTCATCACTGCATCCTCTTTCTCGCTCTCTGACTGCACCCCATTTATTTCCTCATTATAAGCAGCGCACAGCACTCTGAAGCCCCCCTGGGGTCTAACTCTGCACTCTGTAGTGTGAGGGTCTGGCTCAGAGGTCAAGTGGGTCATCTCAATATTACAATATAAACAACAACAAGCTCAGTGTATTAACCATCCACACACGGTCCATTAACACACACACACACACACACACCATAACATGCTGACAGTTTCCTTACGTGTGTGTTTGAGAGTGTGTGTGTGTGTGAGAGAGAGAGAGAGAGAGAGAGAGAGAGAGAGTCAGAGAGTCTAACATGCAAATTATGCAGCATGCTGGGTTTAGATAAAAAATCCAGACGATATATATTATATATATATATATATATATATATATATATATATATATATATATATATATATATATATATATATACACACATACACACACACACATACACACTTCTGTCAGCTATTGATTCTCACACACACACACACACACACACACACATGGGGTGAGGATGTGGGGTTCAGGTGGGAGTGAGGAAAAACGCAGGAGCTGGACAATACCTGTCCTCCACTGTAAATAGATTTTCAACCCAGTGCACAAAACACACGACTGCTGTGTTAAGCAACCACACACACACACTCTCTACTTTTTCATGCTGCTGTTCTCGTTCTCTCTCTCTCTCTCTCTCTCTCTCTCTCTCTGTGTGTGTTTGTCCCACCATGTCCACTAACTAACTAACTCTCTCTCTCTATAGTGGTGTTGCTCTGGTAAGGTGTAATCTCTAAACACACACACTCCTAAAATAAACCAATCATGTGAGAGCAGAGCTGTATGCTGTAATACAGCACATCAGTAGAGAAGGCGGTGGGTCTGTGTAGATATCAGTTTGTCAGAATTTGATTTAGAATTTAATTTCTGAGAATTTAATAACATCTCTGAGTTATAATGATCCACTTTAATACACTACAGGAAGTGTAGGGGGAGCTCTATAATGCTCTATAATGTTCATATGATCCACACACTCATTCTGACAGACTGTAATACACTACAGGAAGTGTAGGGGGAGCTCTATAATGCTCTATAATGTTCATATGATCCACACACTCGTTCTAAAAGACTGTAATTCACTACAGGAAGTGTAGGGGGAGCTCTATAATGCTCTATAATGTTCATATGATCCACACACTCATTCTGACAGACTGTAATACACTACAGGAAGTGTAGGGGGAGCTCTATAATGCTCTATAATGTTCATATGATCCACACACTCATTCTAAAAGACTGTAATACACTACAGGAAGTGTAGGGGGAGCTCTATAATGCTCTATAATGTTCATATGATCCACACACTCATTCTGACAGACTGTAATACACTACAGAAAGTGCACGGGGAGCTCTATAATGCTCTATAATGTTCATATGATCCACACACTCATTCTGACAGACTGTAATACATTACAGGAAGTGTAGGGGGAGCTCTATAATGCTCTATAATGTTCAAATGATCCACACACTCATTCTGACAGACTGTAATACACTACAGGAAGTGTAGGGGGGGCTCTATAATGCTCTATAATGTTCATATGATCCACACACTAATTCTGACAGACTGTAATACACTACAGGAAGTGTAGGGGGAGCTCTACAATGTTCATATGATCCACAGACTCATTCTGACAGACTGTAATACACTACAGGAAGTGTAGGGGGAGCTCTATAATGCTCTATAATGTTCATATGATCCACACACACATTCTGACAGACTGTAATACACTACAGGAAGTGTAGGGGGAGCTCTATAGCGTTTATATGATCCACACAATCATTCTGACAGACTGTAATACACTACAGGAAGTGTAGGGGGAGCTCTATAGCGTTTATATGATCCACACACTCATTCACACCACAATTTACTTAATAATGCTCAGTAAGCAGTAATGTTCAATTCATTACATTAGAGATAATCTTCAGCTGCAGTTCTAGATTCAGAAGAAGCATCTCAATGAGAGTGCAGTGGAAGCCTGAATATGACCAAAGCTCACAGCTCTGAACGCCATCTATACAGCTAAAGGTTACTGTGGGGAAAATAATGATGTACAAATGTGCAAATGCAGCGACAAAAATCAGGCCAGAAATCACACAGCCAGAGCTACAACACACTACACGTACACACACACACCAAGCCCGATATAATAGAATATGTCCCCCAGTCTGTGTGTGTGTGCGCACTAACATTCAAAAGTCTGAAATCACAAGATTATGTCCAAACCAGTGAAGTCTGAAGTGAGCAGAAATAACGAGCCAAAAAGAAATCATTACATTCAAATCATTATCAGACACACACACACACACATGCATGTGTTAAGGTCAGACTAGAGACCTTGTTCTCTCAGCTGTAGGGCCTGCACAGCCTACACACACACACATTTTAACACTCTGAACAGTGTGAGCACACAGGACACAGGGCTACACACTCACCCGAGACAGAGACAGGGAGAGAGAGACACAGGGAGACAAGGAGAGAGAGAGAGAGAAATATAAAAAAACAAGAGAATCAAATGACGAAGCATTTCTTATTCACATCTCGTTCTCTTATGGACTAATATAAACCTGCAATTTAAACTAAATAAATAAATAAATAAATAAATAAAAAGCACTGTATAAGGAATTGCACCTTCAAATCTATAAGAAACTCCAATACCACAGCCAAATTCCCACACCGGGGCCTAACCTGTCCACTCAAGAAGCTCTTCTAGCAGACAGAGCCAGAGCTCAATGCATCTACAACACAAACTTAAATACTTAGTTTGGCGTCCAAGCAGCCACTGAAGCTCTGTGATCGATATGTAGTCTTGATAAGACTAACGAACTGGCAAAGTGTTGGTAAAGTATTTGTAAAGTATTCTTCCCCCTCCCTGCCCGCATTCTAGCCTGGGTAAACACCTGCATGAAAAAAGAAAAAAAAAAAGCACAAAGTCCACCACTCGTTCACTCCAATCTACTCTGAGGCCTTCAAAAAACACTCTGAGTCAACACAGGAACATATCCCACTCTGAAGAAACACAAACACACCCACATACACACACACAGCCCTCCACAGCACACACCGCTGCACACACGATCGCACGGAACACAGCTATTTTAAGATGTGCAAATTCGATTACAGGGTTAATGTGGGGGTCATGTGAGACTGGACACATTCGTTCACGGGGAAGAGACAGAATTTGGCGTTTCACAAGAGAAGCCCATCAGCGAGGACCACTTATCACAGTATATAAATCATAGATAATATCAGCTCATATCAGTGCTGAACCTCATTTTTTTAGAGACTGTAATTTTTCAAAAGCATCGGAAAATAATGCCAGCTCACGTGTAGACTGGGTAACTGTGATGGACTGATGAAAACATGGAAAAGCTCAATTTCCCTTAAAAACTTGACAATATGACAATTTATCGAAATTATTCGGAATAATACCAACATAATACATGCTAGCCAACTGAACATTTATTAATTGGCCAACTGTTATAGATAGCACTAGCTTATACTGCTAACTGAAAATAGCTCAAGCTAGCTAACTGCTAACTAAACTATATTAATAGCCCTATTTTCTAGACAGTACTAGCTTACTCTGCTAACTGAAAATAGCTAAACATAACTATTTATTTTTAATAAGCCAATTTTCATAGATCGCACTAGCTAAAGTTAGCTAACTGAACTGCTAAAAGCACTGAAAACAGCAATCCTTGGCGTATATTCTTTTTTTATATAATTTTTTCCCCATTCTCGATCTTGCTCTGCGGAACTGGTCAGGGTATGCAGTTTACCTTGACAAGGCTTACAGAAAAGCTTGATCAAGGTGGCTGCTTTATTTCCCTTTTTATTTTCCCATTCATATCCCTTTTTTAAAAAAAATGTAATCGTCCGTTTACACGTAGGAACCGCCACAGCCCACATACTTCTGTGTGCCCATTTCATTATTGTGGATGTTAAGCAAATACATCCACCAGGGGGAAGTTCAGAGTGAAAAGTTTCTGAAAACAACAAACATGGCGATGATGGAGGAGGTCATGATAATGTATTTATTAAAAAAAGATGAAAGTGGCAGCAAGGTAAACGGCAGCAAACTGTGTAAAAAAATGTTCTGCTACAAGTTTCTTATTTGCTGTGTCCATATAGCAGTGATCCTGTTTCGTTCGAACTATGGGCCGCACCATCTCCAGTGGCACTACTCCATTCTGCCCTGAAGCTTTTACAAAATGAGCACAAATACGGACAAAATGAGCGCAGAGTACAGACAGAAGGCTCAGTCGGTATCCGTATGTAAAACACGCACCATAGGCCAGCGACTGGAGATTTAGACTGGGCAGAGCCTCCTGTTGTGAGTGAACAGCTAGACTTCTTCCCATCTATACAGCAAAAGGCCCACAGCAGCACTGTACTGTACAATGTACTGAAAGTTTGCTGCTAATACCGGACAGAGAAGCATGATCACAATTAATATAAAATAGAATTATCCCCATCATAAGTGGGGGAAAAAATGTCTGATTTTGAAAATGATCCTTATCATTTTATCGCCCAGGCCTAATCCAAACCCAGTAGCAGATGCTCGGGACAGATGATGATGATGACAGCGTCAACGACGACGGCGATGATGATGATGATAGTGACATAAATACCAGGACAGATTGACTCACCTTTTTCAGCGTGTCCCATTTGAACTGCAGCCAGATAACAAGAGCAAGCGAGCAAGCAAGCGAGCGAGAGAGACAGGCAGAGACAGAGAGAGAGGGAGAGGGAGAGAGAGAGAGAGGAAGAGTCGGATTAGCGCGCTAATTTCCATCATCTGAAGCCTGTGCTCTTTTCCAGTGATCCTCCTCATCATTACCATAATACACGATCGTAATTACGCGCCCGCTAATCAATCTCCCAAACGTATAATTCACCATTTGTCATCCACTGTGTGTGTGTGTGTGTGTGTGTGTGAGTGTGTGTGTGTTTTATTCCTCTAATGAAATTAATCCCAGAGTTAGACTCTTCTGATTAATTAATCAGCCGTCACACGGACAGCTGTAGCTGCGGCTTAGCTGAGCGGACAGATGTGGAAAACATCCGCCGCTTTGTGGGACAGAAAAGAGAATAAAAAGGCTTCGCTTTAATCTGATTGACGTGATTTGCACGGCAGGCCACTAACCAGGAATGACAGGAGGAGAAAAATAAATAAATAAATAAATAAACAAACAAATAAAGGCTTTTAAAATTGTTTGCATGATTTACAAACACTGTTCTTTACACTGTCAATTATATAAATTTCTACATTTTCACTCTGATTCCAAATGAAAGTGCTTTTTGCTTCTACTGTAAAGTTGCCATTTTGGAGATACACTAAAAGGTGTGATTATATATATATATATATATATATATATATACATACACGAGAGCAATAGAGAAAATTAAAGTGTTATAGTGTATAGCGTAAGTTCTTCAAGGGTTCCTCAGTACTATATGAACACTCTCAGTCTGGTCAAATGGCTTATCCTCTAAGATGGAAAACCTACTGTATATAGGTCTTTGGATGAAAAAAGATATAGGAAATTGGGGTTGTGTCTTACTTACACCTGCATCATCAACCTGGGGTGCCCAAACTTTTGCACAGGGCTGTTTGCATGTATATAAACACAGTGCGTGTACATGAATACGTGCTTGTGCCTGTTCTCATTATATACAGTGCAATCTCCATACAATGACAACAGGTATTATTTAAAAGAGCCCATAACAATAGTGCCACTAGTAATAACTACTGTAATTATCACTATGGACGCCACAAAACACAACTTATTAATAATAATAATAAGAAGAAGAAGACATATTAGACGTGGTTTGCATACGAAGAACGATATGAACACTTTTAAGGTTCTCTGCCTGGTTAAATCTTGTCCATTGGACTTTGCAGGTGGTTCAACAAAACATGCTTCAGTACTGCTACTGGAGTCTGAGATGCCTTTCAGCTGAATGTGTGATGCGGGGCCATTTTCGCTTCAACAAACAAACAAATAGGTGATTTTTTTAAATAAAGCTTTTTAATTGTTTTTTCTGTATGAAGGAGAACCTCTAGCACAGACCATATGAATATATGAGACTATATATATATATATATATATATATATATATATATATATATATATATGAACGAATCAATCATATAGTCTATAATAATATTATAAATATAATATTAAAGTTGACATTACACTTTTTATTCTCTTTTCCAGACAGAAAGCATCATCATCTTTTCCAGCAGCACAAATCCAGAGCTAGAAGCGCGAGCTCCAGCGCGAGCTCACATTTCCGTCACAAACAGCGCGAGCGCTCACAATATCCATAATCAACCACTAATAACACTGATTATTCCATATATCATTCCATATAACCCGGTGTTTGAGCTTAGATTTCAGCTCAGACCGGTAGAGCTGACATGGGGGACCGGGGAAAGTTTTTCGGCTCTCACGCACATACACACACAGACTTCTCGCTGGCTCGCTTTCTTACACACACACACACACACACACACACACACACACACAGGCGTACACACGTACACAACAATCAGGCTCGCGCACTCCCTCACACAATCAAAACCACTTCTCTCGCTCCAAACGCTCTCCCGATGTCTCTCTCTCTCTCTGTCTCTCTGTCTGTCTGTCTCTCTCTCTCTGACAAACACACACTCTCACTCTCCCCATCACACTTAACTTTCTCACACACATTACAGTTGAAGCTCTCTCGTGCGCGCGTCCTCTAACCATAACACTAACCAACACACACACGCGCGCGCGCGCACAACAAAGGGCAAACTTTTCTCTCTCTACTCCGGTGTGTATCGGGAGCGCGCTTACCTGCTGTGTTCTGGCCTCCGGCAGCGCGCGTGAGCGCGAGCACGAGCACCAAACCCCAAACGAGCGCGAGCATGGCTCCGAGTTTTTCCCCCCCTCAAAGAGTTCCGTGGGTCCGGCAGCTCCGCTCCTCCAGCAGCCGGCTCGCTTGTTTGTTGGTTGGTTGGTTGGTCGGTTATAATTCCAACAGTGCCGCGCGCCCCATTCTATCCGTCTTCGTCTCACTCTCTCTCGCGCTCGCTCCGCGTGTGTGAGAGAATGTGTGTGTGTGTGCGTGCGCGCACCTCTCTCGCGCAACTCTGGCACTACTTTGTTTCGCTCCGTGCGCGAGGGGGGAGCGGGAGAGAGAGAGAGAGAGAGAGAGAGAGAGAGAGAGAGAGAGAGAGAGAGAGACGCACTGAGTGAGCAAGAGTTTGTGTGACGTCACGCCCCATAGACGAGAACGACGAGGAGGAGTAGGAGGTGGAGGAGGAGGAAGAGGAGGAGGAGGCGGAGGGCGAGCGCGAGGCTCCGTAAGTGCGCCACCTGCCGGCTAACGCTGAAAACACCTGAGTTTAAAAAAAACGCACGTGGCTTTTCTGAACTTTTAGGGACCCAAAACAAAAGTCCCGCCCCTCTATGTGAAATCAAAGGAATGAATAGGGAGTGCCCCCCACCCCCAACCTCATTTGCTGCAGTTACAGCCTCAGCTCTTCATGAAAGGCTTTATAATGGATGTTGAAACATTGCTGTGAGGAGGATTTGATTGCATTGAGCCCCAAGAGCAAAAGAAACAGTTGACTGGATGATTAGTTCTGCCGCTCCAGTTAATCCCAAGGGTATTGGATGGAGCTCCATCAATCAAGGGAATTGCACAGCTCAACACTGGAGGCTTTAATACCCCTCTAGCCCACGCTTGGCATTGGGCACAGTGACCATAGGCTCCAGAGTTCATGATCTATTGGTCAGTACGCTTAAAGGTGGGGACATGGGTTGTGTGTTTGAATCCCAAGTCATGCCGCTTTGGCATCAGCAGCCAGAGTCAGAGAGAGCACAATTGGCCGTGATCTGTCTGGGTGGGTACATGGCTCTCTCGCCCCTCATCACTCTTAAGCAATAGTGGCTTGTACAGGTGCCTGTTAGCTGGTGCGGTGGAGCTGGGGACACAACGCTGAGCATATTGGCTGCAACTAATAGGTGAGTTAATAGGTGAGTTAATTGGATTGGTCTCTGTCTCTGCCCCAGCACCACCTCAATATTAGTGTAGTCCTGCCCCTCATCATCTGTCCCATGTGTTTCTACTCGAGTCTGGCCTAGTCCCAGGCTGTCAGCCATGGAAACCCCCTCTTTAGTAAGGGCCCACCTCACCAATGCCCATCAAAACCCCTAGATGGGAATGCTCGCCACAGTAAACAGTGCTGATTGGCCATAAAACCAAGCAAACTCCTCTGTATCATCACTTAATCACAAAATGCACATTTCTCCTTTATCCAAAAACCATCTACCATATCCACCTCATCCAAGCGAAACCTGTTTTTTGCAGTATTTTACACACCTGATCCAGCTCCATGAGACCCTTATTATTAGCTGCTGATGGGACGCAGGTGCAGGAAGGCATTGAACTGTGCAGTGCAGGTGGATTCACCGCTGCATAGTGGTTCGGTGTCCCACAGGACATCACAGCAGTCCTACCTGCATTGCTGTCCACATCTTCATTTACTGTCCTGGTTCAGCTCATGCCTTTATTCTTTTCCTAGTCCCTGTCTTGGTCTCAGAATCCACTATCAGGATCAATCGGGACCAGTATCCAGGAGCTTTGAATTCCTGCTAGATCCTGCAGGACAACAAGGCCCAAGGTGGCTCATAAGCTTGGGACAGCTTTAGTAAGTAGACGAACAATAGGTTTCTTGCTTAGCCAGCTACCTTCAAGCTTACAAACATAAACAGATCTTGGGTCAGTCAGGGTCAAGCGTCAATCACATGACAAATAGATTTTAGCGAGAATAAGTCATGCTATACTGATAAAATAAATAAAATTATTATTTAACATTACATCAGCAGTGATGGCAGTGTTGCTTATTACAGCTGTAATTGCTTAGAAAATCTAGTTCCTTCTTTAAAAAAGACTAATGTTCAGGTTTTAATCACAGCTTGAAAATCTAAATTTGGATTGAAGAGAATGCTGTTAACTGTTTTCATTAAGACGAGCCAATGGGTTAATTATTGGCATTAATAAAGTGCACCCGAGGAAGCTGATTAGAATTAGATTAGCTGATTCGGTTAAACAGCTTCTCATCAGGCAGCAGCACAGAGTCACGACAGACAGGAATCAGTAAGTTCAATAAAATATAGATGTTGTATTTCTTACTGTGAAGGGAACTAATTAGGGTGATTGTTTCATTTAGAATATAGCAAAATTATGAAGTGTATTTTTCTGAGCTGTTTTCTGACTCACAGGATTACCTAAAGTTAGTTATACTGAACGGCCCTGAGTAGTTGGAGACCAAATGTATGGCATTTGTCAATTTATAGCTGACAATTCAGTGATTTTTAAGTAAACATTAGCATTATCTCTTTAAAATTAATCTACTGAACTACTGTACTTATATAACCTAGCTAGCTAACCACACAATCACAGTAGGACCTTCTGTATCTGTGTCATTCTCTTCATGTTCAGCTCTTCACCTGATTCCATTAAACCTTAAGACAAGCAGAAGTTACCGGAACTACTTTAGTACTGAGCTGATCCAGTGTCTAAAACTTCACAACTTCACAACTTCGCAAGTCTGACAGCAGTTTGCCTGCGTCCCAATTGCATACTAAACACTAATACAATAAGGTACAGACTATACACTAATCTTAATCGTGTGGGTTTGGCAGATTAGTACAGACAACATTAACATACTAATCTGTTTTCTACCAAAAGGAAGTGATGAAGCGTTGCCATGCCAACATACACCACGACAGCCGTTCTCCAGACGCTGTTGCCGCTGCCCTTGCATCGCTATCCATAATTTATATAGGCATGCCATAGGCATGAGCAGCTCCTCCTTTTTCATTTCGCATTGCTTTGTGGGATAACAGTGTCCTTGGTAACCACACTCAAAAAAAAAACGTCCGGTTCTGAGTATGAATCGTGGATATTTGAGTATACATTTTTATATACACTACATAGTTTATACTCAATAACTGGTTAGTGTTAGTAACAAGCACACAATTGGGATGCGCCCTATCCCTCAGAGTGTCTTACCAGTGCAAGATTTGATATTTACATTATATTATCCTGTTTCACATGTTTAACCGCGGAATTTAGCATCTGCCCACTGATATCCACTATACGTGAGTCTTGTATCAGCAGATTTCCAGGTTCTGGGAAACCCAGCAACATTATTTTCTGTGGTAATTGAGAGTATAATACAGATGCAGCAGATAGAGATTGGGTTGAACAAGCTGTGGACTATCCCTTTAATCCCCGCAGACTGATAACCACTGTACTAGAGCAGAGGAAACAGAAATACAGACAGTGCAGGGGGACTACAGCTGCGGGAACCACTGTTATCTATCATTATAAATGTTGAATACCGTCTCTGGCTTTTATGCGGCTTTTGTGCAGACGAGACAGATCGAAAAAGGTCCATCTGGGGCCTGGAGAAATCAGCCAGCCAGTGTTTTCAGGCAGGCGCCAGGTCCAGGTCTAGGTGTCAGAAGTGCTTGGACTGAGCTCACTTAGACTGACATGGCAGAGAGCAAACTGACTTCACCTCCTAATCAGAGAAAAGAGAGGAAAAACCAAGAGAGAGCGAGAGAGGTAGAAAAAGAGGGGTGGGGGGGTGGAGAGAGAGAGAGAGAGAAAGAGAGAGAGAGAGAGAGAGAGAGAGAGAGAGAGAGAGAGAGTTAAGAACATCCAGAGACAACAAAGTGCATGAATTGAACCTCCTCAAGGCTGCAGCTTGGAGCAGAATGAAAGAGAAAGAAACATGGAGGCATCCTTCAAGCGGACTCTTTGATAAATGAACGTACACAGAACCAAGAGAATTAGGAGGAAGAGGTCGAGCCCCTCTCTCTCTCTTTATCTCTCCTCTCGCTCTCCCTTCTTTCCCTAACTTCATATCATTCTCCCTCAGTTTCTCTCTCTCTCTCTCTCCCTTACCTTTTCCCCTCATTTTCTTCTTCTTCTTCTCTCTCCCTCTCTCTCTCCCCTTGATCCCCACTATCTTTTCCTTCCCCCTCTCCTTCTTCTTCCTCTCCCTCTTCTCCTCCTCCTCCTTCTTCTTCTCCTTTTCTCTCTCCCTATCTGTCTCCCCTTTATCCCCACTTTATTTCCCTTCCCCCTCTCCATCTTCTTCTCCTTCTTCTTCTCCTCCTTCTGTCTCCTCATCCTTCTTCATCTTCTTCTCCCTCCTCTCTCTCTCTCTCTCTCTCTCTCTCTCTCTCTTTCTCTCTCTCTCTTTCTCCCTCTCTCTTTCCCCTTTATCCCCACTTTCTTTTCCTTCTCCTCTCTATCTCCTCCTTCTTTGTCTCCTCCTAGTCCTTCTTCTTCATCTCTTTCTCCCCTTTATCCCCACTTTCATATACTTTTACTCTTCCTCCTTTTTCTTCTCTCTCTCTCTCTCTCCTTTCCCCATTTACATCTCCTCCTCCTCCTCCTCCTCCTCCTTCATCTTCTTCTCTCTCCTCTCTCTCTCTTTCTCTCTCTTTCCCCTTTATCCCCACTTTCATATACTTTTACTCTTCCTCCTTCTTTTTCTTCTCTCTCTCTCTCTCTCCTTTCCCCATTTACATCTCCTCCTCCTCCTCCTCCTCCTCCTTCATCTTCTTCTCTCTCCTCTCTCTTTCTCTCTCTTTCCCCTTTATCCCCACTTTCATATACTTTTACTCTTCCTCCTTCTTTTTCTTTTCACTCTCTCTCTCTCCTTTCCCCCATTTACATCTCCTCCTCCTCTTCTTCTCCCTCCTCTCTCTCTCTTTCTCTCTCTTTCCCCTTTATCCCCACTTCCTTTTCCTTCTCCCCTCCTTCTCCTCCTCATTTGTCTCCTCCTAGTCCTTCTTCTTCGTCTCTTTCTCCCCTTTATCCTCACTTTCATCTTCTTCTACTCTTCCTTCTTTTTTTCTTCTCACTCTCTCTCCCTCCTTTATCCCCATTTTCATCTCCTCCTTCTCCGCCTTCTTCTTCGTCTTCTTATTCTCTTTCTCCCTCCCTCTATCTCTCTGTCTCCCCTTTATTCCCACTTTCTTTTCCTTCTCCCTCTCCTTCTTCTCCTCCTCCTTTATCTCC
Organism: Salminus brasiliensis; assembly: GCF_030463535.1. Lineage (NCBI taxonomy): Eukaryota > Metazoa > Chordata > Actinopteri > Characiformes > Bryconidae > Salminus > Salminus brasiliensis. Next base: position 30,535,773 of record NC_132878.1, read on the forward strand.
TCTTAGTCCTTCTTCTTCACCTCTTTCTCCCCTTTATCCTCACTTTCATCTTCTTCTACTCTTACTTCTTTTTTTCTTCTCACTCTCTCTCCTTTTCCCCATTTACAACTCCTTCTCCTCCTCCTCCTCCTCCTCCTCATTCTCCTCCTCCTCCTCCTTCTTCTCACTCTCTCTGTCTCTCCTTTCCCCATTTACATCTCATCCTCCTCCTCCTCCTCCTCCTTCTTCTTATTCTCGCTCTTTCTCTCTCTCCACTTTATCCCTGCTTTCTTCTCCTTCTCGCTCTCACCTCTCCTCCTCAGATACTACACTAATACACTGTGCAGTGATGAAACAGTATGTTTGTAACGTTCCCATTTCTGTAAGTTCTCCAGAATTTGGGATCAGCTGTTTTTTAAATCTGTGTGAGAATTCCTCTTGTTGGATGGATTTTTTGGCAGTGAAGGAGAAAGTGCTCTCTCTATATCTCAGTGGTCATACAGTGACCACACAGCCGCTCCTCTCTGGATAGCCAGGACTGTTTATACCTGCCCTACCTGACTGTGGTCACTGAGCCGTACCTTCCAACTCTGTTGTGGATCTCTGGTGGTAATACAGTGCCCTCCAAAATATTAGGGACAAAGACACATTGTCTCTCTATATACCTCCTCTGCTCCATAGTTTTACACCATGTCAAAATTACCACCTTTTTTTTTACGTAGTTCCACTCATTTCAGCACAGCATAATGTTTGGGACATAGCAATGGTTGGGGCTGAGTTTCCTTTCAGCATGTACAAGGCATGTTTAATTGAATTTAAATGTATTTACAAGAACTTTCAATGTTTTACCTTAAAAACACCTGTGTTGCCTTAGCAGTGTGTTTGGGATCATTATCTTGCTGTAGGACGATGCCCTGCCCAATTTACCAGAGCTTGAGAAGATAAGATGCTCTTACTCACCTCAAAATGCATTGTCCTACTGCCTTCAGCAGTAACGTCATCCATGAGGATAAGTGCACCAGCACCTATGGCAGCCACACATGCCCAAGCCATGTCTGTTTCTGATCTGTCACACAGACAGGTGAGAGTTTTCTGCCATCAGAAGTGGAGGTCTTCCTTGGTCTTCTTTGGCCTCTCTTTGCGATTGCAATTCTTAATGATATTCCATACAGGTGATTTTGGTAATCCCCAGGTTTGATGGATGGATCTTGTATTATTCTTGTTTCTCAATAATCTGTTTTTCAACCTCATAATAGCTTGTTTGACTTTCCTTGGCACATCTCATGTCCTCATGTTAAACAGTGGCAACTACAGACTCCAAAGTTGTGAAATAGTGTTGTTAATTGAACATGTTGGAAGTGAAATGTAGGGTATGTGTACTTTAATCACGTCTGATTGGTTGATTTGAAGATTGAAAGTGTGAAGCAGAGGAGCATACTAAAGCAAAAGGTGTCTTTGTCCCAAGTAATATGAAGGACACTTTGTGTAAATAATATATTTTTTTCTCTCTCTCTTTTTTTCACACTCTAGTAATCTCATTTTCTCTTTCTCAATCCTTCTCCTCTTTTTCTCTCTATTGCTCTCACACCTTTTTCCCTGTCATGTTTTCAGATTTTTTCTATTAAACATAGGAACTGCACTCATCAGATTTTAATAAATGGCCTCTTCTCCTTTACTCTAACATTAAATAATAGGGATATCTGTGAGGATTACGGCTGAAGTGACCTTTTAAATGAGAAATTAGAATCACTGAAATCACTGGAAAAAAAAAAAAAAAAAAAAAAAAAAAAAAAATATATATATATATATATATATATATACATATATAATTTAGTCTACCTATTTACACACCTTCTTGATTTCATTTATTTCTTATCTACTTCTTTCTTTCTTTCTTACCACAATTTAACCAGGAGTCATGTTCTGAACTGGCTTTTCTCAAGCAACACAACAAAGCATTTTAAATTACAATAACATTTATTTACATTTACATTTATGGCATTTAGCTGACACTCTTATCCAGAGCAACTTACAAGGTTACTTGTATTACATAGGAGTCTTGCTCAAGGACTCTTATTGATGTAGCGCAGCTTAGTCACCCAGACCAGGAATCAATCCCCAGTCTCCCACATGGTGTGGTAGCTCACTGGCAGGTAGTGGTGTTATCTGTTGTGCCACACCAACCACCATAACAAGCTTCAAAAAAGTTTGATGTTCCACTGACCTGTAATAAGTAATATTACGTGATTTATTAATATTCAGTGATTTGTCTTCAGTATATTAAACCCTATACAGCAGTTTACACTGCTTCCAAACCCCATTAAACAGTCTAGTCAGTGTTTTTTGAGAAATAAATGAAAATCCTTCTGAAATTGTAATTAAACTAAGTGCCTCTGAAGCTGCAGGAGGTGAACCATGTGTGCTCTTATACCGTTTATACATCTATGACGAGAGATGTCACTGACAATTCGCAGGCATTCAGTGCAGAGCATTTGCATCATTCTACGGGGCCAAGTGCGTAAATTAGTTTCATTTCCCTCAAGTTCCATAACTTCTTTGGTGCCATAGCAACAACAAGCAATATTAACAGGGATGTCATTAATATTGTGCTCATTGTTGCTGAAGTGTCTGTAGCCACTGGCAATGAAAAGTCCTTGATTCAGATGCTTTGAAGGTGCTCTGCAAAACAATCAGCCGGGCTTCTTTCATTTTCTCCAACTGATGACATGACTGCAGTATTATCTTGGTTAGGTCTACAGCTGGTGAAAGCTTTACATGGACACCCAACATACCAACAATTCTCTTCAAAGTTCATGAACTTGAAGTTCTTCTAAGAAGATTATAAAAGTAAAAATATTTCACTATTTTAAGTTGCTTTATCTAGTAAAAAATGTCCTATTCCACTGGGAAATAAGCCATATACTACTACTACTAATAATAATAATAATAATAATGCAAATATGTTTTTTTCATTAAGTAATGCTTCCCCCACACACATCTATTCACATAATGGAACTTATATAACATGTTTAATGGTCTAATAAAACATAAATCTCCTCATGGTAAATGAAAAGAAGAAGGTTTCCGTTTTACCCTGTTTAGATTTAGATTTAGATCAGGTTCGCCAAGAAGGTTAAAATATTAGATTTTACAGCAATTAGCTGTTCTTTGCAGAGCAAACTGGGAAAGACTTTCTAGAGACTTGAGCAGATTGCCTCTGAATGGTGTAGCCCCCGAAAGTCTCGGTTCACAGCTCAGCCAAACTCTACTGCCTTGGCGCGAAAGTCTGGACTCAAGGCCCAGTCAAACTCTGCTGCCTTGGCGAGAAAGTCTAGACTCAGGGCCCAGTCAAACTCTGCTGCCTTGGCAAGAAAATCTCAGCTTACTGACCAGCCAAACTCCTGTAGGCGAGAAAGTCCCAGCTCAGGGACCAGGCAAATTCTGCTGCCTTGCCGATTAAATTCCAGTTCACAGCCCAGCTTAACTCTATTCCCTTTGTGAGAAACTCCAAGCGCTCAGCCCAGCCATACTCTGTTCCTCTGAGAGAAAGTCTAAGGCTAATGGCCCAGACAAAACTCTACTGCCTCTGCAAAAGTTCCAGTTCTTAACCCAGCCAGGCTTTGATCCTTTGGCAAGAACATCTCAGGTCATGGCCAGCCAAAACTCTACTGCCTCTGCAAATGTCCCAACTCACAACACAGCAAAACTCTGCTGCCTTAGTGAGAAAGTCCTGGCTCTCTGCCCAGCCAAACTCTGTTGCCTTGGCGAGAAAGCTCTTAGCCCAGCCAAACCTTAAAAACTGCCTCTGCACCAGTCCCAGCTCACAGCCAGGCCAAACTCTGCTACCTTGGCAAGAATGTTCCACTTCACAGCTGAGCACAACTCTGCTGCCTCTTTGAGAAAGTCTAAGCTCACGGCCCAGCCAAATTCTGCTGCCTTGGCAAGAAAATCTCAGCTCACTGACCAGCCAAACTCTTGTAGGCGAGGAATTCCCAACTCAGGGACCAGGCAAATTCTGCAGCCTTGGCGAGAAAATCCCGACTCACAGCCCAGTCAAACTGTTCCCTTGGTGAGAAAGTCCCAACTCAGGGACCAGACAAAACTCTACTGTCTCTGCAAAAGTTCCAGCTCTCAGCCCAGCCAAACTCACCTGCCTTGGCAAGAATATATCAGATCATGGCCAGTCAAAACTCTACTGTTCCTGAGCACTACTGTCTCGTTGTGCTGCCATGGCAAGCTCACTGACCAGCCAAACTCTGGTAGGCGAGAAAGTCCCAAATCAGGAACCAGGCAAATTCGGCTGCCTTGCCAAAAAAAATCCAGTTCACAGCCCAGCTAAACTATATTCCCTTTGTGAGTAACTCCAAGCACTCAGTCCAGCCAAACTCTGCTCCTCTGGTCGAAAGTCTCAGCTACTGGCCTGTGAAATCTCTACTGCCTTAGTCTGAGCTCTCGGCCCAACCAAAACTCTACTGCCTCTGCAACAGTTCCAGCTCGCAGCCAGGCCAAACTCTGCTACCTTGGCAAGAAAGTCCCATTTCATGGCCGAGCACAACTCTGCTGCCTCTGCAAAAGCCCAGCTCATGACTCCTGGGTTTCAGCCTGCCAAACTACTTCTTTGGTGAGAAAGTTCCGGCTCATGGCCCAGTCAAAACTCTGCCGCCTCTGCAAATGTCCCAGCTCACAGCTCAGCCAAACTCTGTTCCCTTGGCGAGAAAGTCCCAGCTCCCAGCCCAGTCTAACTCTGCTGCCTTGGGAGAAAGTCTTGACTCACAGCTTAGCCAAACTCTGCTGTCTTGGTGAGAAAGTTATGGCTTACAGCCAGCCACTCTTCTACTTTAGTGAGAAAATCCCAGTTTATGTCCCAGCCAAAACTCTGCTGTCTTGGCAAGAAAATTCAGACTCACAGCCCAATCAAATACTGCTCCCTAGGCAAGAAAGTCCCGACTCACAGCCTAGTCAAACTCTGTAGCTTCGGTGTCAAAGGTTTTGCTCACGGTCCAGCCAAACTGTCTTGGCGAGAACATCCCGGCTGATGGCCCAGCCAAACTCTGCTGTCTTGGCGAGAACGTCCCAAATCACGGCCCCACCAAACTCTACTCCCTAGGTGAGAAAGTCCCGGCTCATAGCCCAGCCAAACTCTGCTGCTTCGGCAAGAAAGCCCCAGCTCATGGCTCAGTCAACTCCAGCTGAATTCAGCTGTTTGTCCTAGACGGTTGAAGTATAATACCGTGAATAAACTCTAGAGATTTTTTAGAGCTAAAACTACTGCACATCATATGTAGTCGGTAGGTGGCGGCCTTTCAAATGCCAATGCACCCTTTGAACACTGTGGCGTCTGAGGCAGAAAAGCCTGATTGGCTACTTTCTACACTGGTCATGCCTTACTAAGCCCCGCCTCTCCACACTCGTCCTCAACTCGCTGATATTGAGTGTGGATATACTCTTTACAGCATCAAAAAAGAGCACTAGCATTTCTCATGCACATACACATTTTAATCCATTGTTTTTTTATATATATATATCTGTACATATCAAATATTCTCCTTTGCTTTCCTTGACATTGCACATTGTAAGGCCTTTACAATCTATGCTTCCCACACAGTTTCTCCACTTCTCAGTTGTCACACTACCAGTCTGAAAATCATTTTGATAAACTAGAGCATTCTTTTGTCAGCACTGGTATTAAGAGCTGCTTCTAAGGGTTCAAATGTGGATCAGCCGAGCGATTAACGTTGTCTAGACTTATGACTGCGTCTAGTCTGTTCTGAAGAGCGTAATGTGTTTGCTGGTGCACTGAAGCTTCATCTTTTTCAGCTGGAACACTTCACTTACCTATGATGATGCTTTGTTTGCGAACTTTTGCTGTGGTTGATGATTATTCGGTCCATTTTTTTTATTTTTTCACGAGGGAAGATATTGCTGATCCATTGAGTCTAAAGCGCACAGGTGGGCTTGTTTGCTCTGGAGAGCGGTTCTCAGAGAGAGAAAGTGAATTTTAATGACTGCACCTTCAGTGTTTTGTACACCTGAGCGATGAATCATCACTTTAGATGTTATTAATGACTAAAAAAAACACCTTTAGTGGAACTGTTAGCGGCTGTGTCAAAAGCAAATGAACAGAAAGGAAGTTCAAATGAATGTCGCAGACCATGGCTGTGCCGATAATAGTGTTTTACAGCTTCAATATTACGCTTTTCTACTGTGCTTTGGTCAACTGTGCACATTCAACAATAGCCCATAGAGGTCATACCCTCAAGAAAATGACTAGTGTTAAATTATCCCCTAGAGTGTGGGGCATGAGCTAACACATTATGGTTTTTGCTGAGTCGGTTTAAAAGTAAAATTTTTTGTACACAACCAGTCTGAACATCCCTGCAGATAAAAAAGCATAAAACAGGCTAAAATGAATCCATATGAATGAAGGCACAGTGGTTATTATTTAGTCTGAATATAAATTTATGAAAGCATAAGCATTGTATGAAGGCCCAAGCCCAGGTGGTTATGACTCAGAAAAGTGCAGAAAAGGGATAGGACATCTCATAGCTCATAAAAGGATCCAGGTCCTTCCAAAAACAGAGGAAATGACCAGGCGCTCTTCTGCAAACCCCACTCCCTCCCCAGAGATCAGTGAGTCAGGATGGCAATCACTCCGTCACTGTTTCTGATTCATGCGTCTCAGGAGAGACGCTAGCCTCACCTCCATCAGAAGGAAAAGCACAGCAGTGCTCAACGCAGCCAGACAATGCTTTATTTCAAATGTGGACAACATCTATTCTTTCAGGCGTCAGACGAATCAAGAAACTGCAATTAAAGTCAAGATTTGAAAACCTCTGGGTTAAAGCCGGAGCAGGTGTTTTTGTAGACACTGTCCCAATCCCAAATCCCAAGGCTTACATCATTCTTTGCCTGGTTAAATGGTTCTTCTAATAATATGAAGGTATAGTATATTTTTTGTAGAACCATTTAACAATGCACAATGCAAAATCATATATATATATATACAGTGGGGAAAAATTTATTTAGTCAGTCACCAATTGTGCAAGTTCTCCCACCTAAAAACATGAGAGAGGCCTGTAATTGACATCATAGGGAGACAACTACAACAAAATGAGAAAAAAAATTCAGAAATTCACATTGTCTGATTTTTAAAGAATTTATTTGCTCTATAATGGTGGAAAATAAGTATTTGGTCAATAACAAAAGTTCTTCTCAATACTTTGTTATATATCCTTTGTTGGCAATGACAGAGGTCAAACGTTTTCTGTAAGTCTTCACAAGGTTTTCACACACCGCTGCTGGTATGTTGGCCCATTCCTCCGTGCAGATCTCCTCTAGAGCAGTGATGTTTTGGGGCTGTCGACGGGCAACACGGACTTTCAACTCCCTCCCAAGGTTTTCTATGGGGTTGAGATCTGGAGACTGGCTAGGCCACTCCAGGACCTTGAAATGCTTCTTACGAAGCCACTCCTTTGTTGCCCTGGCAGTGTGCTTGGGATCATTGTCATGCTGAAAGACCCAGCCACGTTTCATCTTCAATGCCCTTGCTGATGGAAGGAGGTTTGCACTCAGAATCTCACAATACATGGCCCCAATCATTCTTTCATGTACACGGACCAGTCGTCCTAGTCCCTTTGCAGAGAAACAGCCCCAAAGCATGATGTTGCCACCCCCATGCTTCACAGTTGGTATGGTGTTTTTTTGGATGCAACTCAGCATTCACTCTCCTCCAAACACAGCGAGTTGTGTTTGTACCAAACAGTTCTACTTTGGTTTCATCTGACCATAAGACATTCTCCTAATACTCTTCCGGAACATCCAAATGCTCTCTAGCAAACTTCAGACGCGCCCGGATATGTACTGGCTTAAGCAGGGGAACATGTCTGGCACTGCAAGATCTGAGTCCCTGGCGGCATAGTGTGTTACTGACGGTAGCCTTTGTAACGTTGGTCCCAGCTTTCTGCAGGTCATTCACTAGGTCCCCCCGTGTGGTTCTGGGATTTTTGCTCACCGTTCTTGTGATCATTTTGACCCCACGGGCTGAGATCTTGCGTAGAGACCCTGATCAAGGGAGATTAGCAGTGGTCTTGTAGATCTCCCATTTTCTGATTATTGCTCCCACATTAGATTTCTTCACACCAAGCTGCTTGCCTATTGCAGATTCAGTCTTCCCAGCCTGGTGCAGGTCTACAATTTTGTTTCTGGTGTCCTTTGACAGCTCTTTGGTCTTCACCATAGTGGAGTTTGGAGTGTGACTGTTTGAGGTTGTGGGCAGGTATCTTTTATACTGTTAATGAGTTCAAACAGGTGCCATTAATACAGGTAATGAGTGGAGGACAGAGAAGCCTCTTAAAGAAGAAGTTACAGGTCTGTGACGGCCAGAAATCTTGCTTGTTTGTAGGTGACCAAATACTTATTCTCCACCATTATTTGCAAATAAATTCTTTAAAAATCAGACAATGTGATTTCCAGAATTTTTTTCCTCATTTTGTCTCTCATAGTTGAGGTCAAATAACTCTTTTTATGTATTATATAGAACACCTTTTGCTTATAGTGTATGCTGGTGTACTTTAGTCCATACTTGTTGGTTTGCTAACAAAGGCTAATTTAACTGCTTAAATGCCTGGTTCAACAATTCTTCTGTTACAGAACGTCTTATAGATGTTTGTTGTTTTCTAGAACTGTTTAAAAATGCACCAAAATGGTTCTACTACTACTGGTTCTACTACTTGGTTCTACTATTTACTATAGTGCAAGTCAAAGAATCCTAATTCAGTGTTATATACAACCCCTTTTTGCTTATAGCGGGTTCTGGCGTACTAAAGTCTATGTTTGTTCCTTTTTGAAAAATGGTTCTTCAAGGGTTCATGAATAAAAACAATGGTTCTAAATAGACCGTGGTAACTCAAAAACACTAAAATGGTTAACTTGCTCTTTGCCTGTTTAAGGGTTCTTTAAAAAAGAATTCAATAATAAAATCTTGTAGATTCAATAATAAAATCATTTTCAGTAGCAACAAGAAAGGTCATATTATTGTCACTTAAAAGAACATTTGAGGTACTATATGGAACGTCTGTGTGCTGGTGTACTGTAGGCCATGTCTATGCACTCGTTCTTTAGCAAAGACAGTAGTTTTAACTAGAACCATGGCAACTCAAAGAGCCAAATGGTTTCTCTAATACAAAGAGATCCTCATGTAGATGGTTATTTGTAGAAACCTTTATAGTGCTTCTATATTGAACCAAAAAGGGTTCTACTTGTGATACTTGTGTCAAAGAATCACAAGATACTTGTGTGTATTCAGTACAACATATAACCCCTTTTGCTTAGACTCTATGCTAGCAGGTGTTAGTCCCTGTTTGTACACTCTTTTGTAGATGGTTCTATGTATCAAATATTTTCAAATCTGTTTAATATAGCAGTCAGTACTCATATAGTCAAAGAACCCTTCATAAATAGAACCGCTTTTGCTTAGGGTGTAGATAACCTTTATCGCTCTTAACCTTTACCATTTCAATGCATTGCTTTGCGCATTTATCTCACCCTGGAAATGCGCTACGAAAGAGCTCGAAGACGACTGCCAGTCAACCTCCCGCGTGTGTTTGAGTGTGTGTGAGCGCAGCTGTCAGTCATTCCTGTATGAGCGCGTGGAGTGTGTCAGTCAGCTTTGTACGAACTGTGATGTGTGTGTATGTGTGTACATACGCGAGGTTCTAACATGCTGAGCGCTGAGTGTGTTTTACAGTCTTGTCCATGTGTGAGCTGTAAATCTGACACGCCGTAGCTGAGACCTGGGAGTGTCATGTCAGTGTGCACTGTGTGAGTTATAAGGTCAGTTTGTGTCAGTAGGGAACCCTTAGGGCCTTCTAGACCTTCAGAGAAGCCTAACCATTTCTGAGATTTGAAAAGTAAAATCTGGAATTTCCGTTAGTTTGTTTATTTAGCGTTTTATTGAGTAGAATCATGCCTGAATTTAACCCTTTCACAAGTGAGTTCTGGCTGTCTGTGAGGCTTTGGCACGATCAGAATAGGGAGAATGTGACCATTACTCAGCATCTCAGCTGTACATAGAACAAGGTGGGGGAATCAACAGGCAGGAACTGTGCTCACGAGACCAGATCATGAATACTGTGGTATTTTATAATTATTATAGCTGTTTTTTGCCCATTTTTATTAAGTAATGACACATAATGACTCATGTAATCACTGGATCTGATTAAAAGATAAAAACAATGCAATGTTTGGCATGTTTGCCTTATCTTGCAGCGTAAGAGCTATATTCCACCCTTAAACAGAGCCACAGTTACATTCTGGTGCCTGTAGCTTCTGCACTGTTTAATGTGGAATGGAAATTTCCAGCTAGAAGCTAGAGAATAACTCCAGCCTCATTAAGGTAGCCATGTTTGTTTACAGTGTCATATACATCGGCACTAAATTTCATGTCAGAAATATTCCGTGATCAAGTGGGTAAATTATCAGAGGCAAATCTAAACTGTTTAGTGCTGAAACACGTCACTTGAGTTTATCAAGCTTAGAGAGTTTAACTAGCAGCTTAGATACGTATCTTTGTCATTTTAAAGGAGCACAAGGGTAATAAAATGGAATAACTGGTAACTCAGGTGTTGCTGTGTTTCAGAGACGTTGTGTGTGCTGGGGGAAGCAGGTTAGAAGTACCAGTGGAACTAGAGCTGATTGTTGCAAATCCCAATGGTAGGACCATACTTGTTAAAGGGTTAAACCTTGTAGTGTCGCATTACCAGTCTTGTTCAATATAGAAGTTGGTGGCAACAAAAGGGTTAGATTTGTGTTTTCTCAGTGGTACTTGAGTAAATACAGCTAAACGAGCTCTACCATTGGGTAGGACATCCCTGGTAGAACTGAAGGCCTAATTTGTCAGATTAACCACCAACAGAAATTGGAACTGACAGTGGAATCAACCAACCACGTTCTGAATATCCAGTTGAGCAGGGCTAGTTTCATCTGAAAAACATCACTCCTGTCCTTCTGGAGATTTTAGAGATGTCACTGGCTGTGAATGAGAACAATAGTGTGAGCAGGTTTAGTCAGGTGTTAAAATGGCAGATTTTTCATCCATTCTTCCAGCAGATTTTTTTTTTTTTGGGTCGGATGGGTAAAGTTTTCAAACTGTGCCACGGATTCTCAACTGGATTGGATTGAGCTGTACACTTTGACTTGACCATTGTTGAACATTCACCTCCTGGTTGTTCAGCCACTCCTGTGTTGTTTGGCCTTTGACTTGCAATCATTATTGTACTGAAAGGTGAAGTTTCTCCCAAGCTTTAGTTCCTAGCAGACTGAAGCAGGTTGTCTTGCAGTTGTCTCCCTGTATTTTGAACTGGCCATCTATCCGTCCTTCAGTTTTAACAAAATGCTCAGTTCCCACTGAGGAAAGGCATCCCCTCAATGTTGTTGCCACCTCCATACTTCACTGTTGCCCATAGTTCCTCATCCCACATTTTAGATGGGTCACTCTGATGCTCTCAGGCAGACTCCAGACATGCTCTGATGTGTTTTTGTTGTTTTTGTATCTTGCCGTTTTCCTAGCCACTCTCCCATACAAGCCAGTTGTAAGCCGAGCTATTGATATTATTGACTGTTGCACCTTTACCTCTGCCTTTCTGTGGCCTTTAACGGTGCTGGGATGAAAGTGAAGTTGGCCTCTTATTGAAATTTCTCATTCCATCCTAAATGGTGGAGCAGTACCGTTCAGACGCCCGTCCAGTATTGGAGGTTGGCTTTTCATTTGAATTTCCTATTCCACCTTAAACGGTGCAGCAGTTTTAGGCGTATGGGCCTGAATGTAAATGCTGCATCGTTTAAGGTGGAATAAGAAGCCAACCTCCACTTTGTCTCAGCTCCAGAGCTAATGATGTGGAAGGGGGTGGTGGTGGTTCCCTTGCGGCATCTAATACTGGTCTTCCCAAATATTCTATTAATGTACTCTTAAGAAAAAGGGTTCTTTAGTGAGGGCAATGGTGCTACAAAAGATGTGGCTTGTCAAACTACTATTTAAGTGCTTACATAGATCTATGCCTGGCTGTTCCTCAAATACAGGGAAAGACTGATGTAAATGTTTTTTTTTAGACTTCTGCTATTATGTGTCAAAGAAGCCCTTTTCATTACTACATAGAACCCGTTTTGATTAGAGGACCCAGCAACATTCAGGTGAGCACTTTTATACCCTCAGCTCAGACCTGGACTTCCTAACACGGGCATGAGGTTGCCTGCAGAATGTGGAGGGGTGGAATTTACAGTTTTGCTTGGGGTGGCTGATTGGCACGCACCGACCCTGAGTGTGAGAGAGTGTGTGAGCGCTCAGTTGAGGCAGTCTCACGGCTGTCACGTCTGTGAGTGAGCAGGGCAGAGTGATACGGTGCGATTTGACTGATGCTCCGTCATGGCCGACACCCCTGTGAAGGATGATGAGTGTGTCGGCCGCCGCTAAACGAGGGCGGAGATGGACAGAGCGGAAAAGAGGAGAGGAGAGGAGAGGAGAGGCTGGTGAAGGACGCAGTAATCACCTCTCCAGACTCTTTCTGAGAACACACACAGAGACACAGACAGCCACCTGGACTCACATTGATCTGAGCACTTTGATCATCGTTTATACAATTAATCCATAATTAGCTGTAATTAGTCTGAAGAGACTTTCTGGTGAAAAGTGTTTTCACAGGACCAGATCTCAAAACCATCTGTCACGGCCTGACTTTCGACTCACCCTCGGACACGCTCCCCCCTCCACTCCCAAACCCGCCCCCTAAAAACTATTCAGCAACCACCAGGACAACAATAAACACTGCAGATGGTGCATGATCTGTATGAAAACAGTTTAAAAGGCTATTGTGGTGGAAAATCGCCAGATTTGCCATGCTTGCGTTCCTTAAACCCTTTGCAAGGCTCTACTTGTAACATTTATGAGTTAATGAACTAGAAACACTCATAAGACATTTCCATACAGCCATTTTCAACCTCTATGGGGGAATAGTAAACTGAACAGGTGGGTTTACAGTATGTAAATGCATTGCTTTTTATGACATCACAAAAACGAGGGATGTGATTACAGTCAGCCCCTCAAGAGCACCAAGGAGGTTAGGTACTGATGTGAGTTGGATGATTAGTTCTGCCGCTCCAACTCATCCAAAAGGTGGCGGATGGAGCTCCATCACTCCAGAGAATGCAGTTCCACTACTCCACAGCCCAGTGATGGACCTCTTGTTTTACAGTTCAGTGCTTTTCTATGGATATTACAGTTAAGATGCATTCACGTAAACGTAGAGGACAGCCTTTCTTAATTAATGCTTGATCATATCCATTAATGTACCAATTCTGTAGATTCAATTGTTTCTGTAGATCTCTTTCTCTCTCAGAAAACACAGTACACAGATTTGCTTCTCCTTTTGTCATCACGCAGCACAGATTTAAATTAATTTACATCTTTGCCATGTAATCTAACAAGCCAAAAATAATTCAGCTGCCACAACCGCAATTAAAATGTGAATAATTAAAGCTGGTGGCCTCTAGCCCCACTTTCCCCCTTCAGCTAAACTGTGTGTTTTAAACTGTCATGTTACATCTCAGCGTTGTCTGTGAGCAGATTCAGTGCTCTCTCTCCCTGCATTATAAACTACAGATAGAACAGCAAGAAACCACAGAATTGTATATATATATTGTATAACTAACACACTCTAAATGTAGGTATTGTGATATAAACTGAGGTGTGTGTTACAGTCTCTCATTAGGGTTAATATTAATAACACTCTAAATGTAGGTATTGTGATATAAACTGAGGTGTGTGTTACAGTCTCTCATTAGGGTTGAATATTAATAACACTCTAAATGTAGGTATTGTGATATAAACTGAGGTGTGTGTTACAGTCTCTTATTAGGGTTGAATATTAATAACACTCTAAATGTAGGTATTGTGATATAAACTGAGGTGTGTGTTACAGTCTCTCATTAGGGTTGAATATTAATAACACCCTAATTGTAGGTATTGTGATATAAACTGAGGTGTGAGTTACAGTCTCTCATTAGGGTTGAATATTAATAACACTCTAAATGTAGGTATTGCGATATAAACTGAGGTGTGTTACAGTCTCTCATTAGGGTTGAATATTAATAACACTCTAAATGTAGGTATTGTGATATAAACTGAGGTGTGTTACAGTCTCTCATTAGGGTTGAATATTAATAACACTAAATGTAGGTATTGTGATATAAACTGAGGTGTGAGTTACAGTCTCTCATTAGGGTTGAATATTAATAACACTCTAAATGTAGGTATTGTGATATAAACTGAGGTGAGTTACAGTCTCTCATTAGGGTTGAATATTGGTCTTCCAAATCTGAACTTGACTTTCATCGTTCCTGCTTACCACCAATTTTTTTAGTGCTAAGCAGCTGTGTAGAGGAGCCCATGGCTGCTGATTGTTGGGACATGGTTTGAGTAGTCTGAAATCACTTATAAAGCTTTAAATATGAATCACCAATGATTATGAAGAAGTCATAGCCCTAGAATCTAATTAAGGTCTGAGGCCTTGGTAAAAGTTATCTGGGAGAGCTGGGAAATCTCTTGGGGTCTGTTGCATGGTGCTCCTTTTTTTTGTTTTTCTTTTTTTTTACCCTTATATCCTGTTAAAATGATATTCTAATTTTGATTAAATCTTAAAAAGAATGTTTTATTGTTAGCTTTAAGCATTTTGGAGTTTATTGTCTACTAACCTGATTATTCACTACTATTCACAGTAACAGTAGACATTTGGACCAGAGGTGCCCCAACCTTTGCATTGCACTGTATATATTAAAAGGTAATGATTACATATATGTCAAAGAAAAAAATATATGCATAATGTAATATAACATAATATAAGCATATCACAAACATGACACATATAAATGCAAATGTATTTCTCCTTTGAATGAATGAATTTGGCTTGTTAGAGTTTTAAGTGCTTAGTTCAATTCATCTATAGAAAAATGACAAGAAATAGGAAGAATAGTTGTATAATAAGGAGAACTATAATAATGTGAAATATTAGATATATTATCTACATTTAAGATGCTTTTATTGGACCAAATGTAATTTTTTCCCCTAGTGCAGACGCACTAAAGCGTGAAAAGCAGCTTCCTCTTCCTGATGAAAATTGGAAATGTGAATTATACTGGCCAGAGAGAAGGTTATTCAAGGTGGTCATTACTGTAAGAGAAGAGAGAAATATGGGGCTTCTTCTGGGAAAAGTGCTTAATTGTAGTTTTATGGTCATTTGATTTTCGATGGAAGTCAATGAGTGCCCTAAATTATCACTAGCAACTGAAATACAGAGCGTAGGCCATTTCTTGTACATTCATGGTCTGTTTTTTTTAGCTCCATGAGGAAAAAAAAGTGCTGTTCATCAGGGCATAAAATCAAATTAGCCATCTCTCTCACTTTTTAATTTGTCCAGACTTTCCCACTAACTCTCTAACAAGGTTGCATTGTCGTGCTCATCGTGCAGCTCTAGTAATTGGGTGAAATGCATTCCCAGATCAAATCTTACATTTTTTGGTGTCTTTTTCTTCTCTCCATTTATTTCTTCATTGTAAAATCGGAATAAAGAGCTACACTGCCTCACTTTAGCCTCTGCCACTAATTGAAGGGAAACATGACAGAGAGATGAAGAGGCGAGCAAAGGGAAGGGCAGCACCAAGGTGAAAAGGAACCGCATCAGAATGTAAAACACAGTTTCGGGGGGGAATACAATTTTTCCAAAGAAATCAGACAAACGACTCGTCTACCCAAGTGGTCACCTTCAGTGTTCTCTTATTAGGCTGAATTAAAATTCTGCCCCGCGTTTAATAAGCAGGGGCCGTCTTATGCAGACACGCTGTGTCTTTTCAATCAGAGATGAATTCATTTCGACCTCATTTCAGAGTTTCCGCCAGTTCAAACACCCAACCACAGTTTATTAGCTCTCCACCCACGACTATGACCGACAGCACTAAATGGGAGAAGCCTTAAAGGGCCAAAATCAGGCCTGTTTTCTTTATTTTTCACCCTGGGGTCCACTTCCGACTTAAGCATGGGTTTATGATCCAAAAATAATTCATGATTAATTTTAATATGACCATATAAACCTCTTTAAGAAGGCTTTAATGATACTGTGCCTTTAAAGTCCTTTTCTACTCATGTTCATGATTTCATGATTGATAATTTGTGATGAATTCCCTATGAAATGATGATTTTTTTTTTTGTTGCCTTTTTTACTACTGCCATTTACAGAGAGGACTAAATTTGGTTTAGATAATGTCAGGTCTACCAAAGTATCAATCAGGGCTCGCAATATGTTTAAGTCAGCTATTCTATTTCATCCCCTTTGTTCGTAGGATAGCTAGGCAGCATATAGCATAACATAGCTTCCCATTTCGTATAGCCATCTGTTCCAGCATTTTATTTATCAATTTTATTCATGTCATTTAAACAAGTGGATGTACATTAGATTAGTCATTTCTTCTCATAGCAAGGGCAAATCAGTCCATATTGGTCCTTTAGACCTTGAATTCTACACTGTGGCAAAATCTTGCCTTATTCAACAAGCTACTCTGTTGTGTTAACTAATAAGAACTTCAGTAACTGTAGTTCAGCATAATAATTCTAAGCTGTCTAATCTAAGATATGTATAGTAGACAGACAATGCTCAAATTGAGCCACCTTTAACAAAGTGCTTGGATAGTTGAAAAATATATTAACTGTGCAGACCCAAAAAGCCTGTTGAAATCAGATACTTGACCTGAATGATTGAAGCTACAAATCAAATATTTGACAAAAAGACAGACTTTTAGGAGAAAGTGCTTTTATTTCTCACCCTTTAAATTGCCATGTTATGCATGAACACTTGCAGAGATGAAATCCAATGCAAGAGGGTTTATTTAACGAAACAAAAATAAACACAATGGGTATGAAAAACATGAGCAGCAAACAGAAGGCAAAACCGTGAACACAAATGAATGACTGAAATGGCAAACACAACAAACCTGGGACTGGGAGGAGTTGGCAGCATAAACAAAAATACATATAAATACATAAATACATAAACAAAGAGAACTGGGGAACCAGCAGCGTGCTGCCGCAAGCGTGGGTCGCCTTGCCTGGGCGTGGGTAACCTGAGAATCCAGACATGAAGCGAGCGAGCCTCGCTAGTTAGCAGGGAGAGCTGCTCCTGAACGTAGGTAAAGCACTGGACCTGACCTGAACACACCGAAAACGTGCAAGGAACCTCAGGGCATCCTAGAGGTCCCAGATGGGTTCAATGCTCGGCAGCGAACAACAATGTAGAGGCTCCTTAAGTACCCCCAGTCCCAGGTGTAACACATGAACATGAATCGATTCACATGAATTGAACCAAACACACAAACAAGGCGGAAGTGAGGCGAAAGTCCTTATTTGGGCCTGTGGGCGGCGGCTCGGAATCGCCCTGGGGGAGGGCGCAATACCGAGTGCCTGACAGACAGAAGCAGTGTATAAGAGTACACTGGCTGTGTTGAAGTCAGTAGTGTCTTAATTGGCCCTGGAAAAGTAGCAGACTGTCGAAGTAATACTTTTGGTTTTAAAATATGGCCAATTACAACTAGTTATTCATCTGTTTGTACATACAAGAACATTAGCTTGTTAGAAATTGCAAAAGGAACAAACGCCCTTAGGTTTGACTCTATCAAATGGCAAGATTTGGACTACAAGCAGAATCTGTTAGTACAGGTATATAGGCTCGGTCCAGTTGATACATTCAAAGGTCTATCCTTGCTGTGTTTTACTCTATTGATTTTATAAATGTACCTTTTTTAACAGATGTTCGAAATAAATGCATAGAAGAAATTGGTGACACTTTAGTCCGGGGTTGGTTAGCAACGTTAGCCTAGCATCTCCCATTGTGAACTAAAGAAGCACACATCAGATGCCGAAACTGTGTCTGAAGTCATGGATCAATCATGCTCATTAGCTTTTTCGCTAACTGTGTTTTATTATGATTATTTATTTAATAGGCCCTGTCAGTGATTTTATACGCTAGCACTTTTGTACTTCAGTCAAAGTTGCCTTCAGTCTGAGCTGCTACTTTAATGTCAGTAACAGAGCTTTTACAGGAGTTTGGCTTTAGGCTGCTCTGCACACCTCTACTGAAGCGAGACTGCTCTGAGACTCGGCTGGCTGTAGGAAAAGTTTTTTTTTTTTTTTTTAAGTGACGACTACCAAAAGCCCTGCGATCAAACCCTCCTTTACCAGAGAAACTTCTGTTCAGCATGTCCTTGTTTAACTCCGCATATCTGTCCCGAGGGAAAAAATAAACCTCTCCAGCCTGGCTGAGGACAGAGGGGGGTGGTGGGTAATTGGATTGCGGGGCTGAGTTGATATCTCTGCTGTTCTTTATTGATCTGTTTGATAAAGTGGAGCTCTGTCGAACGCTCTGCATAACGCCAGCTGCTCGCTACCATGGCAACCGATTAAACAGTAGCACTTTCTAGGAGAGAACGAGAGAGAGCACTGATCAGGCAGTCAGAGATAGAGAGAGAGAGTGACTGAGGGTAGAATGTAAAAGAGAAAGCAAGAGAGTCCAAAAAACTGCATCCACAAATAACGGACTTGCAGCCTACTGAGAAACTCTAGCTCACACCTTCAGTTAAGATGGGTTTACGCTCACACCAGGAGCCCGTTCACCCTTGGCATTAACATGCGTGATCGGATCTGAATCAGATTTCGCTTGTTCACATAAAAAGTCAGGTGTAAACATCCCCAAGACGTGCTGTGATTGGATTATGATCTGATCATTCAAACCACATTCAGAGGTGGTCAGAGACGGGTCTTTAATACAAGTATAAACGAAATGCTGTGATCAGATTCCGTCAGGCAGGCGGAAATCCGTCTTTCAAAAAAAAAAAAAAAAAGTTAATACGAGCAATATAACTTTGAATACTGTGGCTGTCTCTCCCTCTTGCACTCTCTAGATCTCCCTTGTATCATATGTACTTGTGTGTTTTGTGTGTTTGTGTGCGTGTGCATGCTTTTACTCGGTAGATGAGAGCAGTATTGCAGAGTTTGTTCCCTTTGCAGTTTAAACAGTCTGCCGCATTTTCTGATAAAGCCGGTATGGGAATTCAAGAACTATTTGTTCCATCATTGTAGAACCTCCACAATTACTCTAAACTCTCCCAGAGCAGGGACAATTCTGATGAGCAACCGTTGTTTACAGGAAGCAAAATGGAAATGTTGTACTTGTTGGTGTCCTTTTTATGCGGGAAGATAAAATCGGATCTCATCTGATCACGCTGGGGATGCGTTTTAATGACAAGTGTAAACAGAATCCGGTCGAAGTAGATCCAGATACGAAACTCATGTTATTAACAGTTGCAGGCAACAGTTACACTGGCGTTCAAATGTGTTTTTTGGTGATTCAATCATGTTCAGATTTCACTTGCCTGCATGAAATGGTGTAAACACCACCAGGATCATAATCGGATTACAATCGTAGGTGGTTAGAGATGGATCTCATCCACATTTAACATAAGTGTAAACGGAATGTGTTTTTGTGATTGGATACAGTTAGGCAGGCGGAAATACAGCTGTCCAAAAAAAAAAATTGATTGATTGATTGTCCATTTGGAGTCAAACCCACCAAGAACAAGAAGATTTGAAGAACTCTGTCAGACTTCACACATGCTATTAACTTCAGAATTTAACCAACATGAAGCCACACTCGCCAGCAGAGAAAACTCTAACTTACTCTTACAGCCTTGAACATTATGACCAAACACCTTACACATATAAGATGACATAAAAAAGTAGCTTGAGTAGACTGACTACACATTGATGGTGAGTGAAGGGGAAAAGACACGTCCAGTATGCAAAAACCTGGTGTCAGGAGCCAATGGGAAAGCTGTGAGTTTTACTTAAATAGGTTGAATTCCACACACAACCCCACTGTGTATTATTAAAGCAGCACAGCTGACTCAGTTATGACTAACTCAAATTTTATGAGAGAAATTATTAAAACCAACACCAGTGCAGTTTATTTATTTATTTATTTTATTATTTTGCAGTTTGCAGTTTATTTAAACAAAATTTTGGGATTTTATTTTTAAGCATACCTATTATATAGATATTTGTCTCAGTTTGTCTCAAATTTATTATAAATAAATATAAATAAATATAAATGCCGACAAGTACATTTTTTCACAAAGTTTTTTATAAATGCTTTACTGAGAAGTAAACGTTTAGTCAAAATCTGTTTATTTGAGTTGAATATACTTTTTAAGTACTTGTGTTGAAAAACACTTTTGTACATTTCTGCAGAGTGGATTGAAATCATTTTACACATCTTGTAAAACTCAGTTGAAACTGAGTCAGCTGTTTAGCCTCAATAATATACAGTGGGTTTGTGATTGGAATACAACCAATTTAACTCACATCTTTCCTATTGGCTCCTGGCACCACCTATTTACATAATGGGTTTGTCTTTCCCTTTTTACTCTTTTTTTTACCATTAATGTGTAGTTGTTTCCCACAAGCTACCTTACCCTATGTGTCCTCTTGTTGTTTATAGAGTTCTGTAGCTGCCTGACCACAGTGTTCAAGGTCATAAGAGCAAGTTAATGCTATCTTCCATTCTGTACTTGGTTTGTTTGGAATGCTACAGCCATCACTTATGCAAAATTGTGCTGTCAGCATATGTGAAGATGAGAGTTGAGTGGCTTACTGAAAGTATATCTGATGTGTATTTCTCACACAATCAGTGTGCAATAATAATGCAGTTATATGTATGCTTGTTAAACAGGTTTTAATTCATTTTAAGTTTATAATATGTAAAATATGCATTAAAATACATATACAGTAGAATATAGATAAGTCTATCTAAGTATACTCATTTTCAGCACAGTTAAGATTTTCATTTGCATTTAGGTATACTTATTTTTATACGACATTTCGAGTGAATTACTGCAGTACCTGTTTAAGACACTTTGTAAATCTATTTGAAAATAAATATTTAAGAAGTAGATTAGATAATCATAGTTTAAACATACTGAGATTTGTTTACATATGTTGTAAATATACTAGCAAATATATGATATACTAGCTTATTTGAAATATGTTTAAAAATACATTAAAATTATGCTTGCATCAAATGCTTGTAAACTTTAATCATACAAAATATAGTTAAGTCCATTTTGTAAGTAATACTTTACTATGAGGTATACTGTTTTAGAAAAACAACCACTACAGCAATTCACCTGGAGTGTCACTTAAAATGATAGAAGTAAACTGTGATCTTAAATGCTGTTTCTACCCAAATAAATGAAGTCTGTTGTAGTAAAATTGAATATGTTCCTGGGACGTCCGCGAGGCCTGGGAGCCGGCTTACTTGGGAACCTTTCGTAGAATTCCCGGACCGGAGGTCCTTCATGGCCAACCAGACCCGGTCACCTGGTTGGTATGTCAAAGTCTCCCCTCTCTTCCGGTCCGCTTGGGCCTTGTAGCGTCGCAGGAACGTCTGGATGTGCTGGTGGGCTCCGGTCCAGACCGCTTCGCTGCGACGCATCCAAGCATCCACTGCTGGGACTTGGGTCTCCGTGGCAGTCCAGGGGGCCAGCGGAGGCTGGTAGCCTAGGTAACACTGGTATGGGGTCAGGCCAGAGGTTGCGCACCTCAGTGAGTTCTGGGCCATCTCGGCCCAGACCAGATACCGGGACCAGTCGCTGGGGTAGTCATGACAGTACAGCCGTAGGAACTTCCCCAGCTCCTGGTTAGTGCGCTCGCACTGGCCGTTAGACTGGGGGTGATAACCCGAGGACAGGCTTACACTCACCCCCAGGTGTTCACAGAAGGCACCCCATGCCTTAGACGTGAACTGGGCCCCCCGGTCAGATACTATGTCCTCCGGAATCCCGAAATTCCGGAGGACGTGGTCTACCAAGGCTTGAACGGTCCACTACCGTCATCACCACCGTGTGCCCCTCAGACTTAGGCAGGTCAATAATGAAGTCAACAGCCAGGTGAGACCATGGACGTTCAGGAACGGGTAGCGGCATGAGCTTCCCCGACGGGAGCGTCTTCGAGGTCTTACATTGAGCACACTCACTGCATGATGCCACTACCCGATGTATATCTGCCCTCATCCCCTCCCACTATTATTTGGGAGAGAGCAGATAGTACGTGCGGGCCTCACCTGGATGACCCGATGCCGGAGAAGCGTGAGCCCAACCGGGAAGCCGTAGACCTTGTCCACAGGGCATGATGGGGGCATGGTGGTGCGTTTGAGGGCCTCGTCTATCTCTGTATCCAGGTCCCACTGAATTGCCGCGACGGTGACACCCGATGGCAGGATGGGTGCTGGAGCGGTCTCTCCCTCATCCACAGACTGGTGAATACGAGAGAGAGCATCCGCTTTGGTGTTGCAGGAGCCCGGACGATACGAGATCGTAAATCTGAACCTGGCGAAGAACAGGGACCACCTGGCTTGCCGGGGGTTCAGACACTTGGCATTTCTCAAAAACTCTAGATTCTTGTGATCTGTTAATACCAGGAAGGGGTAGGCAGCACCCTCTAACCAATGACGCCACTCTCCGAGCGCCATTTTGACTGCCAGGAGCTCCCTATCCCCTACCCCGTAATTCCGTTCGGCCCCAGTGAGCTTCTTTGAGTAGAACGCCACCGGATGGAGTCTATCGTTCTCCCCGTGACGTTGGGAGAGAACCGCTCCTACCCCGGTGTTGAAGGCATCCACCTCGACCACGAACGGCTTACGGGGATCGGGGTGGCGCAACAGCGGGGCCGACGTGAATGCGCGTTTGAGCGCCTGGAAGGAGTCCTCCACGGCCGACGTCCACGTGATGCGCCGGGGAGCTCCTTTGAGTAACGACGTTATCGGGGCTGCCAATCTGCTAAAATCCCGGATAAACCGCCGATAAAAATTTGCAAAACCTAGGAACTGCTGGACCTCCTTCACGGAGCCAGGTGACGGCCAGTCCAAGACTGCCTGGACTTTGGTCTGATCCATCTGAACCCCCCGCTCGCTGATAATGTACCCCAGAAAAGGGATCGCATGAACATGGAACACGCACTTCTCTAATTTAGCGAATAGCAGGTGGGCCCTAAGCCTCGCCAGGACCAGACGAACTTGACGGATGTGCGTATACAGGTCAGGGGAGTACACTAGAATGTCGTCCAGAAAGACCACCACAAAGCGTCCGAGGTAGTCTTTCAGGAAGTCATTTATGAAAGCCTGGAAGACGGAGGGGGCGTTAGCTAACCCATATGGCATAACCCGGTACTGGAAATGCCCCCTGGTGGTCATGAATGCCGTCTTTCATTCGTCCCCCTCCCTGATACGCACCAGGTTGTACGCACTGCGGAGATCCAATTTCGTGAATATCCGGGCTCCCCGCAGCTGCTCAAGAGCGGAAGGCACCAACGGCATAGGAAACGGGTACCTATTGGTGATTGCGTTGAGTGCCCGATAATCTATACATGGCCTTAACCCACCCCCCTTCTTCCTGATGAAAAAAAACCCCGAAGCCACCGGAGACTTGGACGGAGTGATGTATCCCTGAGCTAAAGCCTCTGAAATGTAGTCCTCCATTGCCCTCTCTTCCTCCCCCGTAAGGGGGTAGATCCTGGCTCTAGGTAAAGTGGCCCCTTCAACCAGATCTATGGCACAATCGTAAGGGCGACGGGGGGGGGGGGGAAGTTCAGCGGCACTGGACTTACTGAACACATCTCGCATATCGTTATACTCCGGTGGCAGGACTACCGTGTTTTCGGGCTCGGGGCTCTCTATGGAGGTAGACATGACCCTAAGGGGGGGTAGGGTAAGGCACTTGTCACGGCAATAAGGGGACCAGGATACAATCTCCCGTTCAGGCCAGGAGATATGAGGGTTATGCTGGCTCAACCAGGGCAGACCTAGTATCATCTCATGCTCGGAGACAGGTAGAACCAGCAGGGATGCCACTTCCTGGTGGAGGAAGCTCACGGCGAGACGAAATCCCTCAGTACGGTGAGTGATATGCCGAAGACCCATGGGCTGTCCATCCAGGGCGGTGATGCGGAGGGGCTTCGGGAGCGGCACGGTCGGGATCCGCAGATGCTGCGCGATGTCAGCTCACAGGAAGCTGCCCTCCGCTCCACAGTTGATCAGTGCTGAAACGACAAGAGACTGGCTCTGGTAGGAAACCCTGACTGGCAACATGATCGACTGGGAAACGAGTCCCTGGACGGGCAGACTCACCGCATTGGCGCGAGGGGTCCCTTCCTCGCGCTCCTCGGTGAATAGGCAGGATTTCAATGGGAGTCGCCGAGGACAGGCCTTCCTTCTGTGCCCCACAGCCCCACAGTAGTAGCAGAGTCCCTCTCGGCTCCGTCTACTGCGTTCTTCCTGTGTAAGGCCCCGGGAACCCACTTCCATGGGCTCGCAGGTCGTTCCTGCCGACGACGTTGGGGCAGTTCGCCCCTCTGAACCAGCGAGTAGGTCTCCACTCTGGACAGCCGGACCGGTCTGCCTTCCTGGCCTGGCCGCTGAACCCCCAGCTTTCGGGAACCTGGGGTTAGTAGGACGACCAAGAAGCTGGTCTAACCTAATAGCGAGCTCGTCAAGCTCAAGCGACTCACCCCGGCATGCCATCTCCCGTTGCAGACGTGGATTAAGTCCGTTGCGGAACAGTGCCACCAAGACCGGCTGGTTCCATCCGCTACCAGCGGCTAGCGTTCGGAACTCCAGCGCATACTGGGCTGCCGGCTTGGAGCCCTGCTCCATCCGCAGCAGGAGATCGCCCTTAGTGAGCCCCTCTCGGGGTGTTGGAACACCGCCTTGAACTGCTTCAAATAGTCAGAGAAGGGCTTCTCACTGAGGTCCTCCCAGGTGGCTGTGGCCCAGTCCAGAGCTTTTCCAGCGAGTCGGGATACGAGAAAGGCGATCTTCGCCTGGTCAGTGCCGGTTGGGTGATTGTTAAAGAAAACCGCACACTGTAGCAAGAACCCCTCGCAAAGCTCTGGATCGCCATGGTACGTATCCGGTCTTCCAACCGGATACAGGCTAGGGGAAGTCATGACAGGGCTGGGAGGACTAGGGGGCTCCAACGAAGTCTGAACCAGATTCGTGAGCACCCTGGATGCCACCCACTAGTTGGGCGACTTGTTGCTGCTGATCAGCCTGTTGCTGCACCAGGCGACCAACCGTCTCTGACACACTCTGTAACGTGTGTTGCTGCTGCCCCAGGAATTGACCCTGGGCGCAAACAGCCTGACCCAAGGCCTCCATCCTCGCTGTTCGGAGGCGGTCGGCCGAGGATTCTGTCATGATCCACTCGGTCTGACAATGACGGGAGAACACTCACAGGGGATGGACCGAAGCGAGGAGTTTATTGATAACAATAAACCATAGACAAAACAGAAATGCAGCACCAATTACAAGGGATAAGGAAAAACTAAACAAAACCGTGACAAACAATACTGGGCAAACAAAAGGAACACACCTGGGGCTGGTGAGGCACTAGGGCAGCGCTAGCTGCCGGGGCTGAGCCAATACCGTTACTCAGAAACATAAACCTCCAAGCCAAGCCTGGGAAAACTATGAACTAGGACATATAGAGTAGCACTAGTCAGGCGCATAGAACTTACTAGACTTGAGAGCATGAGGAGTCAGCCACCAAACCTAGACGACTGTTCCGGTCCAACAGTGAGGAGAGCTAACTGCTAAAACAAGCTGGAGAGTCGCTCACTCCAGGAGCTCCAGGACCCCAGCTTGCTGAACCGAAGAAGCCTGGCGAAAGATTGCCACAGACCTACATTAGCTCCCAAATGGACCTTGAGGCAAGAGTAGCCTAGCTAGTTAGCTTCCCCTGCTAAGCTAGCTAGGTAGAGAGAGAGTCCTCTTGTACAAGGATGCACTCTACAGACCAGACCGGTGAATACTGAGTCTCTACCGTTAACTGAATAACCTGGGTGCATGTGGTGCACTAAGGGTAATCCTCAGCAACCAGCAGCTGGCACTAGCCCTACTCAAATTCACCAGCCCACAGGTGTAACACATTAACCGGACAATGAACAGTCACATGACAAACAAAACCCGAAACCAAAATGGCGACGAGGGGCGTCAACCCGAAAGTCCATTTCAACATAAAAGTCCTTCCACGAATAAACATGACATGGTACATTAACAAATAGTTCATTATTTCCTGTGAGCCGCGGCCCGGGACCGCCTCTGGGGCGGGCGCGGCGGCGCGGGCGTGACAGTTATCATTGGTAAATGGACAGTGATTGGCCAATTTGAGCTTAAAAACTTTACACACAAAAATAAACTGCACTGATGTTGGATTTACTAATTTCTCTTATATTGATGTTTCTCTACAGGTGCAGTAACTGAGTCAGCTGTGCTGCTTCAGTAATTTACAGTAGAGTTGTTTGTGGAATCCAACCTATTTGAGTTGTGGAATACAACAACTTTCCCATTGGCTCCTGGCACCACCTGTTTGCATACTGGGTGTGTCTTTTCCCCTTCCTCACCATCAAGAAGTCATTACCCTCAAGCTGTTACCCCCTATGTATTTAGTTCTAGTCTGTATAGTGTTGGACCTGACTGACCTCTGTATTGAAGCTTGTAAGAGTAAGTTGTTGTTTTCTCTGCTGCTGATGAGGCTGTCTTTGTCTTAGCGGAGTTGTGCAGTGACTGCTAATGGTTTCAATACACTACATGACTGGTAGAGTCGTCAGGTCACTGTACTGTTCAAACTACACAACTTGATCTCTTGGAATTGTGAATGTTTACGTTGCTGTGGTTTGCACACTACATGAATGTTCAACGACAGCAGGTCACACATTACACACATTACACAACTGTCTGCTATCATTTTGCCCCGAAAACACATGGAAGAAGTCACCGATGATGACACAATACCATGCGTGAGAAAGTTCTTTTTTTATTCTGAAAAAACATGGATGTGTTAAATTCGTTTGTGAGCTGATATGAGCTGAAAAAAGGAAAAGGATTGGGATGCAAGGTCAGCAGGGATTGTGTTTTCTGCAGAGTGAGTTGGCAATAAATAAATACAATTTTTTTAAATGAATACGCAGGTATTATGGTTGGGTGTATGCCCGCAGAACTTTCGCTGTAGCCATGCTTGCTGTCCTTTTGCTTCTTCTTCGGCTTTTCTCTCTCCTTAAGTTGTCATTGGCTGGGGCACGACACAGCACTCGCTGCCAGTCATAACCTGGTCATGACACTTTTTTTACACTGCAGGATTTCATATTTTAACACTCTAAATTCATATTAATAACACTCTAAATGTAGGTATTGCGATATAAACTGAGGTGTGTGTTACAGTCTCTCATTAGGGTTGAATATTAATAACACTCTAAATGTAGGTATTGTGATATAAACTAAGGTGTGTGTTACAGTCTCTCATTAGGGTTGAATATTAATAACACTCTAAATGTAGGTATTGTGATATAAACTGAGGTGTGTGTTACGGTCTCTCATTGGGGTTGAATATTAATAACACTCTAAATGTAGGTATTGTGATATACACTGAGGTGTGTGTTACAGTCTCTCATTAGGGTTGAATATTAATAATACTCTAAATGTAGGTATTGTGATATAAACTGAGGTGTGTGTTACAGTCTGTCATTAGGGTTAATATTAATAACACTCTAAATGTAGGTATTGTGATATAAACTGAGGTGTGAGTTACAGTCTCTCATTAGGGTTGAATATTAATAACACTCTAAATGTAGGTATTGTGATATAAACTGAGGTGTGTGTTACAGTCTCTCATTAGGGTTGAATATTAATAACACTCTAAATGTAGGTATTGTGATATAAACTGAGGTGTGTGTTACAGTCTCTCATTAGGGTTGAATATTAATAACACTCTAAATGTAGGTACTGTGAAATAAAATGAGACGTGAACTAG
Organism: Salminus brasiliensis; assembly: GCF_030463535.1. NCBI lineage: Eukaryota > Metazoa > Chordata > Actinopteri > Characiformes > Bryconidae > Salminus > Salminus brasiliensis. The sequence continues at coordinate 30,563,700 of NC_132878.1, forward strand.
AGTTTTTCACTAAGCCAAAAAAGTGATTTATGGCATGCCTCAAGGTTAAATTGTTGGCCCAGCATCAGTTCCTTCTTGACCATTAAAGTTGGATTTACTTCAGTAGAGAAAAAAAGGAGAAAAACTGATCCTAGATCAGCAGTCTTAGACTGAGGGGGTTGATAAGTGAACTCATGAAGCAGCACTGTAGATTACTCACAGGCAGCCTGACCTTGGTTGGATGTGTTATTTGTTAGAAAGAAATAGCAAAACTTCCAATTGAAACAAGCCCTCCCTCAGAGAGAGAGAAGATATTTGATAACATCAGTCTGGAAATCGAGGTTAGAGTGGAAACAGCCTCCAAAATGCTCTCCGTCTCAGTAGAATGGTAAATAGAGGGAGCGCTGACTAGCCACCAATGTACAGATCCTTCCACAATACACAACTTTAAAGGTGAACTGCAATATTTTGTGACACAGTCTGGATCTGCTGAATCTGTAACTTACAGTCAAGTACCACAGCCAAATAATTTCAACATGTTCCTCTGAGCTTAGATGATCAAAAAGCCCACTGATTCAAAATGCACACAGAACAGAAGCTATTGAGCTTTTGCTGTATCCAAGCAGGGTGACTTTTGAAATATGTAACTATAAAAAAAGTTGAAGAACAGTAGGGAGGTGAAAACATCATTATAAAAACAATTTGGTGAGAAGATTAAACAACACATATGAAAACTGGGGTGCAGTCAATCAGCCAACAGATGTCTGACATGAGATTGGTCTACAAAGAAACATGCTAAGCTAACATTGCTAGCAAGTAGTGACTGGAAGAATGGGCTGTAAACAGATGAATCTTGAGCCCTGGTGTTTTATTTTGTTAAAGTATAAGACTGTTAAAGTACACCGTTAAAGTTTAAGATCCTTGAGAAACTTTCAGAGGTTTCACACGGTTTCAAATTAAGGAAACCTCCAAAAGGATCTCATACTTTAAGCAATGTGTTCATCCCATGAAAATTTGTGCAATCTCTTTCTGATTATTCTGTGATAGAGAAGATGAATTTATTAATGAATCACATTGATAATATATATCAACTTTACAGGAGAGAAAAAAAACCTTTTTCATTTTCAATAGAAGTCAATATAAACCGAATGTATTCCTTATCATTTTTGAGCATTTCTATTGGTTCTTTCATTGTTAATTTTGGACAAAATATAAAGAACAATGACCAGATTGTAAGTCACATAATATTTTTGTTTGACAATAACGATATATATAACATATGCTGTGCCTATAAAGGAATTCTGTCTTTAGATGTTTTCCCCTTTTATTGCTTTTGTAAATGGAGTCATGGTTCCATATAATTTAATATAATATATAATAAACTTCTTTAATGTCAAAGTGAAAAGAGGTTTCTACAAAGTAATGTTAATTTTATAAAATAACTATGTAAAATAACTGACCTCATAAATATTCACCCCCCTCTAAAGTGACTCACCTAATTCAATTCCAGGGAACTGGTGCTGGTAGTCTCACAGTTGGTGAAATGGAAGGAACATGGCACATGTGACTAGAGCAGGCCGTCAGACTGACAGTGCAAAAAGGAGATGTCTGATGGTCAGAAAGCTCCACTTTGGTCTCCTCAGACCAAAGTACCTTCTTCCATTTGACCCTGAAGTCTCCCACATGCCCCTGGATGAAACTAAGTCCTCTTTCCAATAATGCTTTGATGGGTGAATAACCTGGGCAGCAGTTTTCATCAGGAAAGTCTCTCCCATCTCACCTGCTGAAGCTTTTAAGCTTTTTTCTTGATATATTGTTGTATATATTTATTCAAATCTCAAAGATCTACACATTTCAATCACATCAATCCAATGTGTTACTCGATTTGTCTCAGCATATCACATTAAGCAGGTGTTTATAGGTAAGCCAAATCAGCTCATCTGCTCAAGCACACTTTTGTCTATTAATGAAAAGTCTCAGCACTTCTATGCAACAATCCTCCAGGCGTAAAAACACAGACGCTCTGCAGACACACAGCTTACTCCAGCCCCGCAGCTGGGAGACGCCGTTCCACTGCATTAGCGCTAGCAGGGAGAAGCCCAGGGGACGCTCTGGAGCATCCGGGAGCAGCTTTAGCATCTGCAATTTGTACTGACGGCGCGTTTCTGAAGACAAAGGAAATCCCATGGGATTCAGAGGCGCGGCAGAAAACAACGCCGCACCACAGAATTGATATGGATCTGTGGGAGTTTATCGCTGTGTAATTATCCACCGGCAGCATCCGAGACATACGTTTCGAGGCCTTACAAAAAAAAAAAAAAACACTGCAACGATTTTCAATTTTAGCATGCCCAGATCAGATCAGTTTCAATTGATCTAAAAAAGTCGAGGCCACAGACTGGAGGCAGCAACAGAAAACAGAGGCTGACAGAGAACTCTTTCAATATACTTCCACTCAGTGGCCACTTTATTAGAAACACCTAGCTTGTGCTTCCACTTAATGGCCACTTTATTAGAAACACCTAGCTTATGCTTTCACTCACTGGCCACTTTATTAGAAAAACCTACCTTGTGCTTCTACTCACTGGCCACTTTATTAGAAACACCTACCTTGTCGTTCCACTCGCTGGCCACTTTATTAGAAACACCTACCTTGTGCTTACACTCACTGGCCACTTTATTAGAAACACCTACCTTGTGCTTACACTCACTGGCCACTTTATTAGAAACTCCTACCTTGTCGTTCCACTCGCTGGCCACTTTATTAGAAACACCTACCTTGTCGTTCCACTCGCTGGCCACTTTATTAGAAACACCTACCTTGTGCTTCCACTCAGTGGCCACTTTATTAGAAACACCTACCTTGTGCTTACACTCACTGGCCACTTTATTAGAAACACCTACCTTGTCGTTCCACTCACTGGCCACTTTATTAAGAACTCTTATCATGTGCTTCCACTCACTCACTCCAATCACTCCATTACTATATTCTGGTTATTGACTGTACTACATTCTTCTGTATTATTTATTACATTGCACATACATTGTATATTATCATAGTTTCTACATATTATGTATATACATTTAATATACACATTTTCAACCCTCCCACTGTAATTTAACCTGTTAAGTATTCCATCTGTATAGTATGTTTATAGTATATTCTATTCAATATGTGTATTGTTTACAATACCTCTAATATATTCACATGTATATTTTACAATAGTTTACAATAACTTTATAATGTATTCACACATATATTTTATAATAGTTTACAATACCTCTATAATATATTCACATATATTTTACAATAGTTTACAATAACTCTATAATATATTCACACATATATTTTACAATAGTTTACAATACCTGTATAATATATTCATATGTATATTTTACAATGGCTTACAATACCTCTATAAGATATTTACACGTATATTTTACAATAGCTTACAATACCTCTAATATATATTTACATGTACATTTGTCCATATCTCTGTCTATATTGTATGTATTGTACATTCTACACTTGCTTCTTGCACTTCTGATTAGATGCTAAACTACATTTCCTTGCCTTGTACTTATACATGTGTAATGACAATAAAGTTGAATCTAATCTAATCCAATCATTCAATCACTCGGGTTTATCATTAACAATTATAGATTATAGGTCCATCTCTCTCCCTTCTGTCACTGGTCAGTTTGTGACCACAGGACCAATTGAGGTGAGCTAAAGATACAGATTCTAATGAAGTTACGAAAAAGTAGACACCCAGGAGAGGGGTTTCTGATGAAGTGGCCAGTGTGTGATATTTAATCCGGCTATATGGTAAAATTCAGAAGTCATCCAGTGCACCCAGACACGTTTACTTCTGCTCTTATTAATCTACAGCTCAGCTGAAATACAGTAAGCCCTATTTTTTACAGCACTAATTATTACGGGATTCCCGTTCATAATGAGCTGTGACAAAATGTCACCATGCTTATTGATTGAAGGCTTGGCAAGTGCTCCGGGTTCCCGAAAGTTGAAAACGCAATCCAATCACGCCTCCATTTTGCCTCCGCTAATTCTATTAGCGTGTGTAATTGGTTTGGCTGTGTTCGTAACTTGATTAGGACAGAGCAACACACTCATGTTAATAAGATCCTCTGTTATTGCTGCCTGCCTTCATCAGATTGCTCCTCCGCTAGATTAAAACCGCCTGCTTGTTATTCCTGTGCACATGCCCGGGCTGACAAATATGATAAAGCCCGAAAGCGGCACGCTAAACGCGTCCCACGCTGTCTGGCTGCGCTCAAAGGCCGAAAGAGACACGGGTTTAATCGACAATCCTCTAGCCCGTTTTCTTCATTAAGTACCTTCAGATAGCCTAAATGTACTCTGTATTGTGTCAACAGCAACAAGCCAACGTATTCAATTACACACTTCAGACTGTGATGATTAGCTGACAGTGTTTAGCAAACCCCTGCCCCCTCCCAAATATTCCTTTAGAACCACCTTGTGTACTGCCTGGTATTGTTGGAGCATTTATTAAGAACTATGAAAAAAAAAAATTGCCATTTGGCTAACCCTGGATGGTCTACTTCATGGTGATTAATGTCCTTAATATAATGTAACTAAGTACCATCTATATAAAATAATATATAATGTATTATGTAATATTAACCTAAATGTTTATTTACAAGCAAACCGAAGTCAGGGTCACAAGCAAAGGCCAGAACATTAGACAATGTTGCATGTCATATTAATCCCCTGGCCACACACACTACCAAAGATGTTCAATATTAAGGACTGACTAAGGACTAGCTGTTTTCCAATGACCTATTCCACCTTAAAAAGTGTAGCAGATCCTGCTCTCTCTGATTGGCTGATTTAATTCCTTGTCTGAAACCACAAAATGTACCCTACTTACCTTAAGCACTTCTGATGAATATTGCTATTGTTTTAAACTTACTATGTTTAGTGTACTTATTTTTGGGAAGCCCTGCGAATAACAGCGTGAAATCTCCAGCGTTTAGCTTTAATATGGTTTTAGTTATCATTGGAAGAATCAGGTCATTAAGAGCTTCCAAATGTAATTTCAAACAAATGCTTTTAAGGCCAATAGAATTATATTAGGGTTTGGGTTGAGGTTAATGTTAGGGTTAGGACCAGGATGGTGGTTAGGATTAGTGTTTGGGATGAGGTTAGGGTTAGGACCAGGATGATGATTAGGATTATTGTTTGGGATGAGGTTAAGGTTAGGACCAGGATGATGGTTAGGATTATTGTTTGGGATGAGGTTAAGGTAAGGACCAGGATGATGGTTAGGATTAATGTTGGGGATGAGGTTAAGGTAAGGACCAGAATGATGGTTAGGATTAGTGTTTGGGTTAACGTTAAGGTTAGGACCAGAATGATGGCTAGGATTAGTGTTAGGGATGAGGTTAGCGTTAGGACCAGAATGATGGTTAGCATTAGTGTTTGGGGATGAGGTTAAGGTTAAAACCAGGATGATGGTTAGGATTATTGTTTGGAATGGGGTTATGGTTAGGACCAGAATGATGGTTAGGATTAGTGTTTGGATTAGAATTAATGTTTGGGATGAGGTTAGGGTTAGGACCAGGATGATTGTCAGGATTAGTGTTTGGGATGAGGTTAGGGTTAGGACCAGGATGATTGTTAGGATTCATGGTGATTAAGGTCCTTAATATAATGTACCATAAAGTATAAAGTACCATCTATATAAAATAATATATAATGTATTATGTAATATTAACCTAAATGTTTATTTACAAGCAAACCGAAGTCAGGGTCACAAGCAAAGGCCAGAACATTAGACAATGTTGCATGTCATATTAATCCCCTGGCCAAACACACTACCAAAGATGTTCAATATTAAGGACTGACTAAGGACTAGCTGTTTTCCAATAACCCATTCCACCTTAAAAGGTGTAGCAGATCCTGCTCTCTCTGATTGGCTGATTAATTCCTTGTCTGAAACCACAAAATGTACCCTACTTACCTTAAGCACTTCTGATAAAAATTTTATTTTGTTTTAATGTTGGGGATGAGGTTAAGGTTAGGACCAGAATGATGGTTAGCATTAGTGTTTGGGGATGAGGTTAAGGTTAGGACCAGAATGATGGTTAGGATTAGTGTTTGGATTAGGATTAATGTTTGGGAAGAGGTTAGGGTTAGGACCAGGATGATTGTTAGGATTAGTGTTTGGGATGATGTTAGGGTTAGGATCAGGATGATGGTTAGGATTAGTGTTTGGGATGAGGTTAAGGTTTGAACCAGGATGATTGTTAGGATTAGTGTTTGGGATGAGTTTAGGGTTAGGACCAGAATGATGGTTAAGGTTTGAACCAGGATGATTGTTAGGATTAGTGTTTGGGATGAGTTTAGGGTTAGGACCAGAATGATGGTTAGGATTAGTGTTGGGGATGAGTTTAGGGTTAGGACCAGGATGATGGTTAGGATTAGTGTTGGGGATGAGGTTAGGGTTAGGACCAGGATGATGGTTAGGATTAGTGTTGAGGATGAGTTTAGGGTTAGGACCAGGATGATGGTTAGGATTAGTGTTTGGGGATGAGGTTAGCGTTAGGACCAGAATGATGGTTAGGATTAGTGTTTGGGGATGAGGTTAAGGTTAGGACCAGGATGATGGTTAGGATTATTGTTTGGAATGGGGTTATGGTTAGGACAAGAATATTGGTTAGGATTAGTGTTTGGATTAGGATTAATGTTTGGGAAGAGGTTAGGGTTAGGACCAGAATGATGGTTAGGATTAGTGTTTGGGATGAGGTTAGGGTTAGGACCAGGATGATGGTTAGGATTAATGTTTGGGATGAGGTTAGGGTTAGGACCAGGATGATGGTTAGGATTAGTGTTTGGGATGAGGTTAGGGTTAGGACCAGGATGATGGTTAGGATTAGTGTTTGGGATGAGGTTAGGGTTAGGACCAGGATGATGGTTAGGATGGGTGTTTGGGGTGAGGTTAGGGTTAGGACCAGAATGATGGTTAGGATTAGTGTCTTGGGATGAGGTTAAGGTTGGACCAGGATGATTGTTAGGATTATTGTTTGGGATGAGGTTAAGGTAAGGACCAGGATGATTGTTAGGATTAATATCGGGGATGAGGTTAAGGTTAGGACCAGGATGATTGTTAGGATTAGTGTTTGGGATGTGGTTAGGGTGAGGACCAGGATGATTGTTAGGATTATTGTTGGGGATGAGTTTAGGGTTAGTACCAGGATGATGGTTAGGATTATTGTTTGGGATGAGGTTAGGGTTAGGACCAGGATGATGGTTAGGATTAGTGTTTGGGATGAGGTCAGGGTTAGGACCAAGATGGTGGTTAGGATTGGTGTTTGGGATGAGGTTAAGGTTAGGACCAGGATGATGGTTAGGATTAGTGTTTGGGATGAGGTTAAGGTAAGGACCAGGATGATGGTTAGGATTAGTGTTTGGGATGAGGTTAGGGTTAGTACCAGAATGGTGGTTAGGATTAGTGTTTGGGATGAGGTTATGGTAAGGACCAGGATGATGGTTAGGATTAATGTTGGGGATGAGGTTAAGGTAAGGACCAGAATGATGGTTAGGATTAGTGTTTGGGTTAACGTTAAGGTTAGGACCAGAATGATGGTTAGGATTAGTGTTTGGGATGAGGTTAGCGTTAGGATCAGAATGATGGTTAGCATTAGTGTTTGGGGATGAGGTTAAGGTTAGGACCAGGATGATGGTTAGGATTATTGTTTGGAATGGGGTTATGGTTAGGACCAGAATATTGGTTAGGATTAGTGTTTGGATTAGGATTAATGTTTGGGAAGAGCTTAGGGTTAGGACCAGAATAATGGTTAGGATTAGTGTTTGGGATGAGGTTAGGGTTAGGACCAGAATGGTGGTTAGGATTAGTGTTGGGGATGAGGTTAGGGTTAGGACCAGGATGATGGTTAGGATTAGTGTTTGAGATGAGGTTAAGGTTAGGACCAGTATGATGGTTAGGATTAGTGTTTGGGATGAGGTTAGGGTAAGGACCAGGATGATGGTTAGGATTAGTGTTTGGGATGAGGTTAAGGTTAGGACCAGAATGATGTTTAGGATTAGTGTTAGGATTAGCAGCTTAAATAGGTGTCTCACAGATACAGAACATGTCTGAAAACAAAGGAAGAGGTGTTAGCTAGCACCGCTAACCTGTCGACAGTGGGGTTGCTATGCTGCACTGGTTCATTCTCCTAAAAAACACAGGCTAAATCCTTACGCCTGTAATCTTACACTGAATAAAGGGCTGATTTGAGACACACCCTCATATCCCAGGAGTCTGTGCGGCTGCTGTGATTTGTTAAGCCCCTGTCCTGTACCTGCTTTAATCTCTACTTCAGCCGCCAACCCCGCTATTCACACGCCGGAGTCACAGTAATTAACCAGCAGGTAATTATCTTCGCTAACAACGGGAATAGCAGCAAAATGAGGGCTTGTCACACCAAGGTGATGATAACAAAAAAGAGAAAAGTCTTTTAACATAACAAATTAACGTGTCACGTTCGTCTCCCCGGCGCGAGTGGATGCTAATGAGGAGCAGGCGAGAAACCAAAGCAGAACCAGCAGCCGTGCTGTCTGACCCGGCTAACGGTAGCCGCTCTTCAGAACAGTCACAGCCAAACGGCCGTCGATAACAGTGGCCTGCACAATCCTGAACTAAAGAGAGACAGACAGAGAGATCAGAAGCTGGAGGGAGGGAGGGAGGGAGGGAGGGAGCGAGAGAGAGAGAGAGAGAGAGAGAGAGAGAGAGAGAGAGAAGAAAGAGAACAGCAACAAATAAGAGAGAAAGAAAGAAAACAACAAAAAAAGAGAAAGAGAGAGAGAGAGAAGATAGAGAACAGCAACAAAATAGAGAGAGAGAGAGAACAGCAACTAAAGAGAGAGAAAGAAAGAAAGAAAGAAAGAAAGAGAGAAGAAAGAGAACAGCAACAAAATAGAGAGAGAGAAGAAAGAGAACATCACTAAAAGAGAGAGAGAAGAGAGAGCAAGAACAGCAACAAAAGAGAAAGAAAGAGAGAGAGAGAGAGAGAGAGAGAGAGAGAGAGAGAGAGAAAAGAAAGAGAACAGCAACAAAATAGAGAGAGAGAGCAAACAGAAACAAAAGAGAGAGAAAGAAAGAGAGAGAGAGAGAGAGAGAAGAAAGAGAACAGCAACAAAATAGAGAGAGAGAAAGAGAGAGAGAGAACAGCAAGAAGAGAAGAAGAAGGGCAAAAGAGAGTGATGAGAAAAATAGATAAGAACAAAAATGGCAACAGAGAGAAGAGAGAGAAGGATGCAAGAAGAAGAGAGAGAGGAGGGCAAGAACAGAGAAAAGGGTGGTAGAGAAGGAAGAAAGAAGAAAAAGACAGAGAGAGTGAGAGAGAGCTGAAAAAAAGAAGAACGAGAGAAAGACTGCTGATGTTGTTATTGTCCTTTGCAATACCACACTCAATCCTGTCACGCCTGTAAAGCTGCCCTAACCTAGAGAGAGCGAGAGAGAGAGAGAGAGAGGGAGAGAGGGAGAGTGAGAAAAGAGAGGAAAGAAAGGAGATACAGAGATCAGTAACCAAGTAAACTGGCATTGCATCATCACAGCAATATTAATCATAATCTAGCAGTCTGATTTAATCACATCCCCATATTCCCACGCTCGCTTTGTTAACTCTGTGTGTGTGTGTTTTCAGCTGGAGGCTTTTGTTTCAGTCACACAATACATCCTTTGTTTATGTTCATCAGTTTTACATGCTGACAGAGAGAGAAAGAGAGAGGGAGGGAGAGAGAGAGAGAGAGAGCGGCACCAGGCACTAGAGAAAAACGTTACACTGCAGTGTGCATGCAGCAGTGCCCCCTAGGACTGAGCTTCATTAGTAATGGGTAAATTGTAGTGTATCAAATTTGCTTTGTCAAGTTTTTTACACCCTGCACAGGACACCAGTCCATCGCAGGGTACCACCACAACCACTCCCACCAACTAGTGGCAATTTAGCACAGCCAGTTCACTTAAAGTGAAGACAGTGACCAGAGCAGGGATCAAACCCACAACCCCAGTCTTTAAACCATTCTCTTGACTTCGTGCTCTCAGATTTGAGAATCTGTCCTCTTAATTTGGGTCATTTCAGCCACAGTTAGCTGCAACACGGTCTGTGCTTGATGCAACACGGCCTGCTACCTAACTTGTAAGCCATGCAAACCTAGACTGCTGGCTTCAAGTCCAAACACAGCATAGGCGGTCTAATTTCGCCTTCCTGCCGCTTCCTTTTATAAATTGAATCAATTTTATCTAAAATTGGGGTTTCATTTAAAGATGTTCTGTGGTAAGCAGACTGTTGTCATGTTAAATAAGCTAATGCTAACAAAAAACTCTTACCCCTCCATAATACACCACATTTACACCACACACTGCATCCACAAAGCCACCAGCACTGGTGGACGACCGCAGCCCTCCCTCACACAGATTCGTTTCCCTGCAGCTGTGCTCCCGCTGCCAGACCCTGCAACAGGCCATTAGACTCACTAGACTGAACTCACTCCCCTCACACACACTCACACATACCGTAGCTTAATTAACACAATTAACTCTTTGCACACTTTTTTGGGTAATGTTTACTGTGAAATACTGGATAGACAGAAGGTCTATAGTCTTCTACCTCAGTAACTGTCCTGTTTATTCGGCCTACTGTCCTTCTATGCATTGCACTGCACTTTTGCACTGTATTTTGCTTGTATGTGGTGAAAATGACAAATTAAGCATCATAGACTTAGACTTAGACTTGATATCTGGTTTAGTCTGTTTCTAATCTTTTGTTTTCATGGTGCTTTTGTGCTGTTTGCTTAAGAAGGGTGCTGTATAAATAAACCTGCCTTGCCTTGTTTTAAGTTTAGCGAGGCCTGTTTACTCAGCTCCCTCATAACATACAGCAGCAGACAAATCTGATTACCATAGCAACCACCTAGCAACACCATAGCAACCACCTGGGATACCATAGCAACCACCCAGCAGCACCATAGCAACCACCTAGTAATATCATCGTGACCACCCAGCAACCATGAAAAAACTCCATAGCCACCACACCGCATCTTGATAATAACCACCTAGTAACCCCATAGCAACCACAGGGTATTCCATAGAAACTCCCAAATCTAGCAGAGGCAGTTTCACCCTAGTGACCACCTATGTTTCTAGTAGTCAAGCCCCACCCACACTACAGGGCAGCCAATGGAACAGAGCTCATGTACATAAATTAGTCTTAAAGCCAAAGGGGGCCATTAAGTCATTAAGGCTTAAATGGGGTTGTGTATAAGGTGTGTTATGACTTATTAAAATATGTAAATAGAAGCCTTTGAAACAGAAAACTAGTTTTTTAGTATGTCCCTTAACCCTTGGTGTTCTGTGGAGCTGGAGTGGAGGGGTCCAGTCGGCGGATCCTCTCATTCTTATTCTGCGGTTTGACCATCGGCCCCCCAGCCTGAACAACGAGGCCTTTGAGCCCCGTTGCTGATAATCATTCAGGCGGCGACGTCTCGACATGCTGGAGAGCGACACAAACATCAGAATCAGAATCAGAGCAGGGTTCTGCTGGCCAAGCAGCATGTCACCACAGGTTCAAAAGTATCCGGACAACCCTTGATGAGTGAGTTTAGATGCTTGCTGAAAAGTGCACTCATTATAGATGCAGGTGTTTACACAAAGCTTGCATAATCTTTATAGTAAACCACGAGCAGTAGAAGAGGACGCTCTGAAGCAGCCCTAAACGGATGAGCCTAGGGTCACCATGCCTGATGCCTGGCTGTGGGGTTCTCTGGAGTGATGAAGCAGTGATGAGTGGCAGAACAAATCATCCAGCATTAGTACCTGGCCTCACGGATGCTCTTGTGGTGCTGAATGCGATCAAATCCTCCTCATAGCAATGTTCCAACATCCACTGTAAAGCCTTTCCTGAAGACTTGAGGCTGTTACTGCAAGACCAGATGGACAAACTCCCTATAAAAGCCCTCGATTTTACAGATCACTTCCCAGTGAGAAATTCAGAAGTGTGTAGTTCCACACAGTAGTGTAGTGGTACAGCACTAATAAGTGAACAGTGTGTGTGTAGTATTGTCTCTCGCAGAGCTTTAATATGATCTGTCAGGGCTGATGAGTCATTCTGTTTGAAGTGTGTGTATGTGTGTGTGTTCGTGTGTGCATCACTGAAGATCACTGAACATCATTAGTTGATTTTTTTTATTGTTTTTCTTTGATTTATTTATTTTTGCTATAATTTGTCAACATCTCACCCTTTCTCTATCATCATTCCCTCTCTCACTGTCTGTATCTTTCATTTTCAGTGCATCCTCAATTGCTCTCTCTCCATCCCTCATTTTTATTTTCTCTCTCGTTCTCCATCTTAAAATCACACACACAGTGCACAGTCATGGTGGGAAGTTTACATGAACAAATTATTAGCATGGATGAGATGGCAATATTTGACTTTCAACGATTTCTATGAATTGTTCTTTTTTCTGGGGCAGAATGAGTTACAACATACCTCTTTAATAATCTGTACAACCTATCCTTATCTTTACAATAATTTTTATAATAATAATCTTTACCTTCTTCGAGTAAGTGGTCGTCCACTCATCCACTCATTCCAGCCCGACCTGCTGGAAGACTGACCGCTGGGGTCCCCTCTACCTGCATCAGACCAGCTGCCACTCTCCTACCACTGCTACCTGCCTAATGACCATGTTAAACCCTAAAAAGATGACCCCCCTTGTGAGTTTTGGTTCCTCCCAAGGTTTCTACCTCCAGCTCTGAGGGAGTTTTTCCTTGACACTGTCGTTATTGGCTTGCTCACTGGGGATCTTAGGTTTTCATGTTTTCTTATGTTGTTGATTTCTTGTCTTTTTACTAATAACTGATCATGTAAAGCTAAATGTGTGACCACACCATTTTTAAAAAGCACTATGCAAATACATTTGATTTGATTTGATTTGGAAGAAAAAGTAGAATTAGACTTTTCTTCGTGGGGAGGGGGTGTGGGGTTCAGAAATCCACAAAGGGTCAAAAATAGAAATACAGCACACCTAATACATGTTTAAATGTTCCTTAGCAAGTGGCACCTTGTTGAGCCACGCTTGGTAGCCATCAAGATTCCAGCAGAATTCTGGTTGAATATTTGACCACGCTGTGTGGCAGAATTGGTAGAGTTCAGTTAAATTTACTGTTTTTTCTGACTCTGACCCCCACCACCACCACCACCACCACCACCACCACCACCATGCTTAACAGTTAGTATAGTGTTCTTGAGCTTGAGTGTTCTTGTGTCCAAACAATTCAGGAATGCTCTTTTGTCTTCCATGTGGTCAGTGGAAAAGTTTAAATGGGGTTGAAAGTAGTGGGCCTGGCCTTGTTGGTTCTTGACCATTTGAAGCAGCAACACCTGACAATATATGACCAAACGATCTTGCAGTCTGCAACAGACATTGTTTTCAAGAGACCTTCCTTCTCAGATCAGTACTAAAGCCTTTGGACTTTCCAGTTTCACATTACATTGTCAACCTGATTGGGTGCTGTGAAACAACCCCTTGTTAAGCAGACACAGAGAAGCTACCAGTGATGTACCAGAAATGACAACACCTTCATGGTCAGTGAGGGGGAAGGACACACCCCATATGCTAATAGTTTTGTGCCAAAAGCCAATGGGAAAGGTGTGAGTTTTACTTAAAAACCAACCCTTTCTGACCCTGTTACTGAGTCAGCTGTGCTGTTTTAATGGTATACACTGATCTGTAGGGTTAGTTGGTGCAATACAACCTGAGTAAAACTTACCTCTTTCCCATTGGCTCCTGGAACTATCTATTTGCATACTGGGTGTGTCCTCTAGTTACTGAAACTCACCATCAATGTGTTGTCATTTCTTGAGTGTCCCTCTCTTTTTTGGGTGTTTAGGGACTGGCTGCTCTCTGTGTTATAGGCTGTACAGATATGGTACTGGTTGTATGTGTTGCTAGTGTGAAATTGTTCTGTTAGTGTTTGGCAGATGGGATGCTGTTTGTGATAAAACATTTAGTGTTTGGTTGTGATCACTCAGGAGGAATCTATAAAATAATTGTTTATTTGCAGGATCTTTAAATAAAGTGTCAGTTAATTTGTCTTTTCCCAGTGAGTTTGGATTAGGATTTTTGACTTTAATATTATGGTTTTTGTTTGACACCCATTGCATTTCTTTTTACATGTAGTTTTTACAGTAAACCTTTGGATTAGCAGCTAGTCTGAAGGCTAACTTGCTCAGTCATGAGTCATGAATTTACAATCTGATCAAAACAATTTGATGCCCATTAGGTGTGATTGAGTGCTTTGTGTTATGGGGATCCATCAAAGTCTGATCTTTACAACACATGTTTGTGAAAGTATATCGTGGCATGAACAAAAAGATTTCTGAGGCCCTCAGAAGAAGAGTTGTTGATGCTCATCAGGCTGGAAAAGGTTACAAAACCATCCCGAAAGAGTTTGGGCTCTACCAATCCACAGTCAGACAGGCTGTTTACAAATGGAGGAAAGGCAAGACCCTCCCCAGCAGTGGTCAACCAACAAATATCACACCAAAAGCAAGGCGTGTAATAGTCTGCCTTTCTCATATTGGCTAATGTTACTGTTCATGAGTCCACCTCAAGCAGAACACTGAACAACAATGGTGTGCATGAGAGGTATGCAAGGAGAAAGCTGCTGCTGCTCTCCAAAAAGACATGGCTGCCCATCTGCAAGTTGCTAAAGAGCACATAGACAAGCCAGAAGGCTGTTGGAACAATGATTTGTGGATGAATGAGAAGAAAGTATTTTGGTTTAAATGCGAAGGTTAGGCCTGGAGAAAGGAAAACACAGCATTCCAGCATAAAAATCTCATCTCACCTGGTGGTGGTGGTAGTATTTTGGTTTCGGTCTGCTTTGCTGCATCTGGGCCAGGACAGCTTGCCATCATTGATAGAACAATGAATTCTGAGTAATAACAGCAAATTCTAAAGGAAAATGTCAGAACACCTGTCCTTGAGCTGAATCGCGAGAGAATGTGGGTCATGCAGCAAGACAATGACCCTAAGCGCACAAGTCGTTCAACCAAACAATGGTTACAGAAGAATAAAGGGAATGTTTTGGTAACCTCACCTTTATCCAATAGAAATGTTGTGGAGGGAGCTGAAACAAGCAGTACATGGAAGGAAACCCATCAATATAACAGAGCAGAAGATGTTTTATATGGAGGAGTGGGCTAAAATTCCTCCAAGCCAATGTGCAGGACTAATCAACAGGTTTTGGAAGTGTAATTAATGCACATCAGGGGCTCAAACCAGAAACTAAAAGCAATAGCGTACATACTTTTGCCACTCACAGATCTGTAATATTGGATCATTAATAATAAAAAAAATATACAACTGATCATCTCACTTGATTTGGTTCTGCTTATTTACTTTCAGGACTTAAAAACTTAAAAATATAGACATTCTAAAGTGTTCGCAAACCTTTAAGCACCACTGTATGCAATACTAATATGTGAAATATTAATATTACATACATAAAAAACACATGGGATATGTTACGATTGTATTAGGACATATTATTATTACTTAGAGATACCTGGAATACATGTGGATAGTTTCTTTTATATGTGTATGTGTGTGTGTGTGTGTGTTAGTGCTGTTCAGACTGATGTGTGTGATGTTAGAGCACCTTGTCCTCCTTCATCTCCTCCTCTTCAGTTGAAGCGAGGGATGAGCCTGTCGTTTGTTAGAGAGGCTTTTTTCCCCCGTCTGTCAGCCTCTGACCCCACTCAGGCTGTGTGTGTGTGTGTGAGTATGTGTGTGATTGACAGCTGAAGAGAAGGATGTCGCCTGTCCACCCATCTGCCAGCTGTAACCCTTCTTTTTTTTCATTTTTTCATTACCGGCGCTTTATTAAAGACAGGAGTGCGAGAGAGCGCGCGAGAGAATGGAGAGAGAAATTACATCAGGAGCGAGAGAGAAAAAACGTCAGGAAAAAAGAGAGAAAGCAATAGAAGGCAAGTAGTGTCATGTAAAAAACTGATTTGGACTGAGAGAGTGAATGAGAGAGAGAAAGGGAGAGAGAGAGAGAGAGAGAGAGAGAACAAGAATGAGAACAGAAAAGAATGAGAGGGGAAAAGATGAGAAGGAAGTAACACTGATGTAAAGGTCTGTTTCTCAAACACGGTTCTTTAGGAAACCAAAAGTGCACTAGTGAAAAAATGATACATGACTTATGTATAATTTCATGCTTTTATGCTTTCATCAATTACTTGCAAGATTTTTAAGCTTAAAAAGACCCACACCCAAAAAATAAGCTTCACTAATGTTGGATTTACTCATTTCTCTCATATCTCTCACGAGTCATCTGTGCTGCTTCAATAATATACAGTGGGGTTGTATATGGAATACAACCTATTTAAGTAAAATTCACAGCTTTCCCATTGGCTCCTGGCACCACTTATTTGCATACTGGGTGACCGGGTCCTTTTTATAACAACAGTAGTATGAAGTGTACTTTTAGTCAAACATTTGATTAATTTAATTGAATTTTCCTAAATACATGTTGAACGTTTTGTACATTTTTGTAAAGTGTCTTAAAATCAGCTGCTACAATAATTCACTTAATGCTCGCTTGAAGTAAACTGTATCATATGTAATCATAATTGCTGTTTCTACCCAAATGAATAAAGTCTGTTGTATTAAAACTTGATCTATCCACTTAATACTCAACTGTTTAGAGTAAGGAGAACGTTTGTGATCATTTTACACATCTTTGAGTTTAACCAATTTTTAATGATTGAGTTTATTTGGTTTCCATTGGTAAATTGACAGTAATTGGCCCATGTGGGCTTCAGAGTGGCACACGCAAAATAATAAACTGCACTGGTGTTGGATTTACTTTCCATTAAAAAAAATAAAATAAAGATCAGTGCAGAGTCCTAAAATAGAGTCCTAAAATAGAACCACTCATTTTGTCGTAACTAGATTTTACCTGTGTTGAGTTTCTATTGGAAGTTAAAGAAAGAATGAATTCAATTAATACAAAGTGACAAAAAGTGTCACACCTATCAAGAAAGCTTTACTAGATGCGAGGCTAAGCAAAAACTTCTACATCCAACAAAAACAACACTTAACAACACAAAAAGCAGCAACTTCTTCATACAAAAGTCATCATTAAAAACCAATTACAGCTTCATATAAATTAATATAGAGCAAATAGTAGCCAGGGAGAAATAGCTATACATTGATGGTAAGTAAAGGGTAAAAAAGAGACTACAAAGATGCAAGATGATACAGCTACAACCAGACAAAAAGAAAGAACCCTAGTAAAAAGAAATAGACCAATATACTAAACTTTATCATGCTACAGGGCACTAAAGTGTACTTGCAGTCACACTGATGATAAGTGCACTGAAAGAGAGACAAACAAACAATAATTATTGTTCTTATTTAACTTTAATTGTACAAAAATAGAACAAAAGCTTAACTTTAACAGTCCTAAAATTGAACTATTTTAAGAAAAGTTAGGGAGCTGCAGATATACCACTGCATATGTATTTAACATTATGTTGTACATATTGTAAACCTCAATATGAGTAAAGGAGTAAAGAGAGTAGTAACTTGCTCTTACAGCCTTCAACACTAAAGCTGCACAACTACTCAATAGCAATACGTTTCCCTTGCCACTTCTTTCCCTAGTTTTCAAAGTGAAAGTAGCTTAAGGGGGCATGGTTTCACACTGATGGTGAGTAAAGGGGAAAAGACACACCCAGTATGCAAATAGGTGGTGCCAGGAACCAACAGGAAAGTTGTGAGTTTTACTTAAATAGGTTGTATTCCACAAACACGCCCACTGTATATCACTGAGGCAGCACAGCTGACTCAGCTACTAGACTTACTTGAATGGGTTGTGCTGTTTTTAAGCTTGCATTGGCCAATCACTGTCCATTTTCCAATGCCAACCAAACAATTCCAAAATGCCATCCAAAAATTCAATTATTATAATTTGATTCAACTCAAATAATCTGTAAAATGATCATAAATGTTCATCCAACCTAATACAGTTGGACAATATGTAGGATTTGTCCAGTTTTACTACAACAGACAGGTAGAAACACCTTTTAGGATTGTAGTTTACTTTCTTCTTTTTATGTGACATTTCAAGTGAGCTTTAAGTGAATTACTGTAGAAGCTGATTTTAATCCACTTTACAAAAATTTACAAAAGTGTATTTCAACACAGGTATTTAGGCTGTAAATTAAATTAAAATTATCTACATTTTTACTACAACATACTTCACAGTAATGTATTTATTTAAAAAATCTACTTAAAAATGAAGTGTGATCAAAGTTTACTTGCAGGCATTGGATAAAAGCATAGTATATAATGTATTTTAATACATTTTAAATAAGTATATACATTTGCTAGTATAATTACAACATACTAACATTAATCACAGCATGTGTTGAACGCAATTAACCCCTTTTTTTCACTAGGGAAAGAGAGAAATGAAAGGAAAAGAGACTGAAATGGTAAAAATGCACAGAGAAGGATGGAGATTAGACAATACTGAAGACTGGAGAGGGAGGAAGAAAAAGGTAAGAAGAAATGGAAATGGGGAATGAATGAAGGAATGGAGGGAAACTAAGGCTGCAGGTGGGTAGAGAAATGAAGAGAGGAGAGAAAGAGAGAGGTGGGATAAGGTGAAAAATGGACAGAGAGAGAGAGAGAGAGAGAGAGAGAGAGAGAGAGAGAGAGAGAAAGAAAGAACTGAAGCGATGAGTGTGTCGTAGTGCACATGTCTAGGTTCAGGACCCTAGTGATTCACATCCAGCTTAGAACCAGTTCCTACAATCACTGTATAATACAAGCCCAGCCTGTTAAAACTCTCATTACCTCTACATCCCCAACACCCCATTTCTCTCTCTCTTCTATGGGACATAGACCCGAATCGATACTTCACGACTGGGTTAATGCAGTCTCTTTACAAGCAGTCTATTCACTCGCCCAAGAGTGCCACTCAGATAATTGCTTTTTTGGACGTGTTGGTGCGTGTGTGTCTATGTGTGTGTGTGATTGTGTTGTGTGCTGCCCTCTATTGGAGACCCAGGAGAGATAGAGCTAGTGACCCCGGCCATTTTATCAGAAACCCCGCTCTTGTAGCTCCACCTTGCTGATGTACTGTTAGAGACTGTAGTTCATCTGTTGATGTTGAGTTTGAGTTAGCTGTCCTCTAACCCTTCATCAGTGGTCAGTTTCTGACCAGAGATCAGCTCTTGTGTTGTCCTCATGGGATCTAGCATCAAAACATTAGCAGCAGATCCTTTAAGTCCTGAGAGTTGTAAGGTGGGGCCTCCCCAGATCACATCAATGAAAGCATGAGTTCTAGGTGCGCATGACTCTGTTGTCGGTTCATCCATTGTCCTTTTTTGGAGCGCTTTTAGTAGGTACTGACCACCACAAGTCCTGCCTGTTTTGGAGATGTTCTCAACCAGACGTGTAACCATCATAATTTGGTTCTAGTCAGATTCTTATGCTTGCCCATTTCTCCTGCTTTTAGCACATCACCTTCAAGATCTCACTGTTCACTCACTGCCTAATATATCACTCCTTGATAGGTGCCACTGTAGATGAAGATAATGCTATTCACTTCACTTCAAGCACTAATGTTATGACTGTACTAATGCTTATGGAGCTATTAAGTGGGATTTCTAATAAAGTGATTGCATTTCTTCAAACTGCTGCTAACGCAACCCCACAGGAGCACAACACACTTACATGAGAACACATAACACATTTCTTTACAGTGAAGGTGTTGGGAACCAGGGCTTGCCAAGACTACCCTAGTGAAAAAAGTAGACTCCAGTATAGCAAGCTTTATTATGCTGCAGTGCACTAAAGTGTAGTTGTAGCCACACTAATGATCAGCGCACTTTAAGAGTGCTAAAATGGAACAGCTATTTTTGTACTTATTACTTTAATTGTACAGAAACAGAACAAAATTCTAACTTTATTGTCTTCAGTGTTCTTACCCATGCTAGAATTGAACTATTTTAAGTATACTTAAGTAGGCTTGAAACATGCTTCTACATAAACTTGAAGTGAAAACAAAAACACATTTAATAAGCATTTCTAGTCTCCTCTATACCTTTTAAAAACAAATATTATAGTATGAATGAACTAAATCTACATTAAGACATTTAATCCAGTTTCCAGAATTTTGCTTGCTCTGGAAGTTAAAGACCCAGTTTATATACTTGATTGGCTACATAGTATCATAACTAACAATAATTCAAGGGTGAATAACAATGCAGTAGTATTCAACCAACATGAAGCCAGACCTTGCAGCAGTGAAAGCAGCACTTTGTTCTTACTGGCTTCCACAATAACACCTGGCAAGCACATTACAACATCAGCTACAGATGGAAACATAATGGAAAGGTAGCCAAGAAGGGGATGGCTTCACAGTGGTGGTGATGGGAAAGACACACTTGGTATGCAAATAGGTAGTGGCAGGGGCCAATAGGAAAGTTTAACCCACATAGGTTGTATTGCACAAACAAACCACTGTATATTATTGAAGCAGCACAGCACAGTCATTTTTTACGAGTTACCCACTGTCCATTTACAAATGGCAAACGAATAAACTCAGTTAAATTGACTCAAAGTCAACTCAAAGATCTGTAAAATGATGACAAATGACATCCAGTTTGTCTTACAGCAGACTTCATTCAGTTCACTTTTTCTCTTCAAACCCATCAGTGTGTCTTTTAAGTTGTAGATGGGGTGGTGAAAACAGTAAAAGAGAAGCAAAATATTTTCACCATAATACCCTGCATTTACCTCTCTGCTGTGAACAACGTCAACATACATTTGAAGTCATTTGTTGGCACTGATCGGGAGCCACTATAATAACTCGAGTGTACGCTAAACTACAAGACAAAAAGCCTTCAAAACCTCCAAAACTACATATCTATCTATTAATTAATCAATCAGTCAAAAAATCAATCAATGAAACAATAATCAACCACAACACAAAGCAAAAAGTCATAAGTGATGGTAGCCATTTGGACACGACTACACATTGACGGTCAGGGTCAGTGACTGGAGGACATGCCCTGTATGCAAATAAATGGTGCCAGGAGCCAATAGGAAAGATGTAAGTTTTACTCAGAGGTTGTACTGCACAAATCCAGACTCGGTTACACAGAACATGCTTAGAAATGATGATTTTTACATTACAACAGGTCAAACAACTTGTGGGTTTACAGTGTGGTTTGGCTTTGGATTCCTCTGTTGATTTGACTACTTGACCATTTATTCCAACACAGCAGTGCAAGTTGGCTCAACCTTACTTATTTAAACAAAGAGAAACCTTGCAATTGTCATAGAAATTTTATGCACAAGCAAACTCTACTCACTCAAAGACAACAACCCAGCAGTTTCCACAGAGACCAATGTAACAAAGACAAGTAATGACTAGACAAAAGTGAATAGTCTAGCGTGAACCACTACATACTAACGGTGAGTCAGGGGAAAGACATGCCTAGTATGCAAACAGATTGTGCCAGGAGCAAATGGGAGAGGTATGAGTTTTACACAAGTTAAAAAGCATTTTGTAAGTGTTGGATTGGAAGCTGGATTAACAGAACAAGCGATCTCATAATATTACTCACAAACAAGCATACACTATATATCCAACATAGCAACGTAATATTTGGATGTTCCTTCTAATGAATGCATTCAGCTACATTAAGTTGTGTCCATTGCTGACACAGATGTGTCAGTAGTAATTCCAGATGTAAAAATGCACACAGATACACAGCTTGTCTAATCCCTAACGAGAAGTAGATAGACTAGAATAGGAGCAGATAAACATGAACTTGCCTAATGCCAGGGGTGTGTCGAGAAGGGTATATTGCCCCCTTTCTGAAATGATGGAGCTCCATCCAATACTTTTGGGTTGAGTTAGAGAATTGGAATGAGGTGGGGTGATGATCCAACATCCTGAACTCACTAATACTCTTGCAATCAAATCCTCACAGCAATGCTCCAGAATTTAATAGAAAGACATCCCTGGGCAGTAGAGACAAATGTAGAAGAAACGTTTTTAATGGCCTTAATTTTGACAGATTAATGAGCAGGTGTCCCAATACGTCTGTCTATATAGTGTACTTCCAAATATTGTAAACCTGCCCCCCTCAGGTCAGAGAGGAACTTAGAAAAGAAGGAGTCAAATTAAAACTTTTAGACTGTTGTATTTAAAGCTACATATTCAAATCTCATCAATGGTACAACACTATCCAGGTGCCAGGAACGGGTAGGAAATGTTAATGTTACTGTAATGTAAACACAGATTTACATGTTACAAAAGCACACAGCTAAATCGTTAAATCAACTCTGGCAGTGTTCTTTTTAACACTTTTAAAGTGTTTACATGATTCTCACTGGCTTGAGTTAATTTAACACTCCTGTCCATGTTATAAAAAGTCTGTTTTAGTGGTTTAGTGGCAATCTTATTTCTCTTGGTAGTGTTAGAAGAGAAATTCTGAACTCAGAGTTTTGACACCTGAATAGTGATATTTACAACATGTACTGTTAAACTTGAGTTAAAGCCTATGTCTCTATTAATTATATCACTTATTTATTAAAAGATGTTTACAGCTCAAGCAGTTGTATCCACTTAGAAGAGCATATTTGATTAACTAGACCAGCCCTTGCTAATGATTACTTTATGCTTCTACTTAATAATTCACCACTTTCACAAAAGGTGAGAATTAAATCCTGTAGCAGCTGATGCTTGTATACAGCACACTGAAAAAGCAGTAGCTTGCACTTATAGTTCTCAATACAGAGACCAAGCAGCTCCACTAGAACATAGAATACACACAAAATCCCATGGGGAAATAGCCTAGGTGGAACGTCAACACAATGATGGTTTGTAAGAAACAAGTAGACACACCCAGCATGCAAATAGGTGGTGCCAGTGGCCAATGAGAAAGCTGGGAGGGGTATGGGTGGAGCCTTAACTGACAAAACATTTCATCAACATCTGCTTCTGTCATTGTTTAACACTACCAGTGTTGAGAACACCAGCCAGTAGAGTAGGTGGACATTCAACACTGGGTTTTTTGTTGTGCAGACTGCAGTATGCAAACTGTGTTTGGCTTGGAGCTTTAGTTGTTATTATATGTGTGTGCATAATTTGCTACTGATGTGACAATCAAGTTCAAGCTTAGTCTATCTTTGTGAAGCAGTGAACTAATGAGGGTACAAATGTACATGTGTTTGGTGAAACCTGGTCCAGGAGCCAGTTGAAGCTGACTCAAACTGTATAGCTCTGAAAAACAACATGCTGAAGTAAGTTTACATTCTTCAGCGAGTCCTAGATAAGGGGAGAGAACTGGATTTGGTCCATAGTATTCCCACTGCCCAGTGTTCCCACTCTTAAATGTCTCACGGTCTGACCTTAATCCACATTTCCAGTCAGATAAACATGATTGGACACACTCTGCGTCTCAGTGCCTTTCTCAGGGCTTCCATGTTTCCATTCCTCGCTGGTGTGTCACGATGAAGCAAAGCTGTTCAGAGTCATTGAGGAATATGGATTAAAATACATTCAGACACTGAAGCTGGAGAGTGCAGTAAGCTACCCACTGAAATACCGGATATTCACAATGCGTGATATGTGTGAGGGAGCGAAAGAGTGGAACGGGATAGAGCCTCTGCGATGGCTTCTGCAATAATATAGCAGGGCGATTGGATCTCAAACCGTAGACTGGGATATGAGTTTCTTTCTCCACAACCCATCCTATTGTCACAGCAACAAAGCGACAGCCTGACATAAAGACTTTCGAGACCTCAGCATTTCTGGGGGGCTTTATTTGTTGGAAATCCACACTGTACAAAAACAAAAACCAAAAGAAAAACAAAAACTTTTCTACAAAACCTTGTAAAATGACATTTACAACTTATTTTTAGTAAAACAACTTATTTTTAGTATTATGGCAATAATTACAATCACATTTATATAAAAATACAATATACAATAAAATTAAATACAATACTTTTTGCAATATGTGTCTGCGTTCTTAAAATACAATCAAGTTAATGCAAAAGTACAGTAATTAGTAATAATTAAAAATGCAAATAATAATATAAGGGTTAATGTCCATACTAATAATTTAAGTTTTTAGGGGTTTTTTTACAAGTATGAGCAGACTGCCAAACACAAAACACAAGACTAAAGTCAAATATCCTAATTCAAATTCAGTAAAAAAGTCTTTTGTAAACATCCAACTCCAGAGCCGGTCCCAGCGAACAGTAGGTTAGCAGTCTGTGTCAGTGTTGCCGTAGTGTTTTCTTCAAATCTCAACACACATTCCCAGAGGCTCAGCACAGCTGGGAGAGGAAGTGAAAGAGAGAGAGAGAGAGAGAGAGAGAGAGAGAGAGAGAGAGAGGGAGGGAGAGAGAGAGATTGATTCTCTCTTAATCACGGCATGAAGTGCTCACCACTTCAGGAGGAGAAGCAGTGGAGAGAGTCAAGACAGATTTGTGTGTTAGGTGTGTTAGGCATTTTTAGCACATTTATGCCATTATTTCAGTTTTAGAAAAAAATTCATGCCACCTTATTTATATGATTTTTTACTGATCTACATGTTTACCATATTTTAACATGCTGACACTGTAAACAGAGATCTTACCCCTACCTTCCACTCACTGGACTCTTTATTAGAAACCCCTACCCTGTGCTTCCACTCACTGGACTCTTTATTAGAAACCCCTACCTTGTGCTTCCACTCACTGGCCACGTTATTAGAAACACCTAGCTTGTGCGTTCACTCACTGACCGCTTTATTAGAAACCTCTCACTGGCCACATTATTAGAAACAACTACCGTGTCCCTCCACTCACTGGCCACTTTATTAGAAACCCCTACCTTGTGTTTCCACTCACTGACCACTTTATTAGAAACCCCTACCTTGTGTTTCCACTCACTGGCCACTTCATTAGAAACCCCTCACTGGCCACATTATTAGAAACAACTACCTTGTCCCTCCACTCACTGGCCACTTTATTAGAAACACCTACCTTGTGTTTCCACTCACTGGCCACTTTATTAGAAGTAGAATTTATGTTAGTAATGCCTTCACTTACATTAGTGAAAGTATGGGTGGTTTTAAAGAGCTCACTGAATTCCAGATGTAATAAGATGCCAACATTGCAGTCAGTTGTCAGTTGTCAGGTGAATTTTCTTCACTACTTGATATACCACCATCAACTGTGAGAGGTATTATTGAAAAGTGAAAGTGTTTAGGAAAAACAGCAACTCAGCCATGAAGTGACAGACGATGTAAAGCCAGGTAAAGCTGGGTTGCTGAGTGCTGAGGAGCACAGTGCCAAAAAGTCTCCAACACTCTGCTGACTCAATAACTGCAGAGTTCTAGACCTGCTGTTAGAGCTACAGAGGGGGACCAACTCATATCAATGCATATGGATTTAGAATGGAATGTCATAAAAGCTTCTAAAAGGGATATGGTGGATGCCTCCTGCTTACCTGCATCCACTGCTCATCGCCCCTCTACCCATTCATTGTCGGTCAGTTTTAACCACATGACTGAGCATGTATACAGATAACAGTGGTCCACACAGTGTCAGAAAGTGCATGTCTAATCTATAACCACGACTACTAGAGCTTACTGAACATCTCCACACACTCCGAGGAGAATTCTGCAGTTAACACCCTGCTAATTAGTGGGGTATAAGCTTCTACTGCTTTCTACTAACAGCTACATTAGCCTCATACCTCCAGTGTAAAACTACAGAAGCGTGACCTCAGACTCCAAACATCTGGTCTCGGCTGATCGACTGTATTTGGTGTAAGGCAGATTTTTGGCTTTAAGAGGAGAAACCTCCAGCAGTGTGGCTCATTGAGGCGTGTAAAAATGTAAGTATGATCATTTCTGCTGTGGTGGATTCCTCATAAAAAGCCTTTTTAGTGTGATGTTTTAAGGGGTTGGCTGTCTGCGGTGTGTGTGTGTGTGTGAAAAAGACGGAGCAGTATAAAAAGCCTCTCCTGGCCTGCTCGTTATTCTTGCCGCTCGGTAAATGGATTTGTAATTATGGGCTGTCGGCCCCGCGCTGAGAGTAATTGTCCGCCGGCCGTCGGGCGAGTTTACTGTCGATCTGCAGGATTCGGATCTTTCACAGGATTGATAACGGGTGAGGGAAAGAACGCAGGGCCTACGATACTGACCTTAATGACCACACACACACACACACACACACACACACACACAGAGCTACAGACTTAAAATACAGAATGTCAACAGTGCACACTGATCCACCTGAACCTACACTCAACCTGCCTAGAGAGAGAGACAGAGAGAGAGAGAGAGAGAGAGAGAGAGAGAGAGAGAGAGAGAGAGAAATAGAGAGAGAGAGACACACAGAGACAGAGACAGAGAATCATGGATTTTTGTGCTGGTGGATTTGGCTGGTGCTCTTTGGTGCCAAGTTCTCAAATCCACACACATCTGTTAGAGCTCACTCTGGCTTAACACACACACACACACACACACACACACACACACACACACACGCTCACACACACACATACATTCCAGTTCAGCCTCTGGTAATGTCTCGGGGGATTTATCCTGAAGATGCTGCTCTAATTACAGAGAATAAACACCATCAATACTGAAGAGTGTCAGGAACTTATCATGTAGTCTTTTTCCACACACACACACACACACACACACACACACACACACACACACACACACACACTTCATATTCAATCAACAGCAGGTCCCCTTTCCAAGCATATGAATGTTTTCTTCCATAGATACTGTTGCTCAGTTAATGGACAAGCTTTACAGAACTCTGGTAAAACTCTCAATTCACACTAATGAGAGACTGTAACACACACCTCAGTTTATATCACAATACCTACATTTAGAGTGTTATTAATATTCAACCCTAATGAGAGACTGTAACACACACCTCAGTTTATATCACAATACCTACATTTAGAGTGTTTTTAATATTCAACCCTAATGAGAGACTGTAACTCACACCTCAGTTTATATCACAATACCTACATTTAGAGTGTTATTAATATTAACCCTAATGAGAGACTGTAACACACCTCAGTTTATATCACAATACCTACATTTAGATTGTTATTGATATTCAACCCTAATGAGAGACTGTAACACACACCTCAGTTTATATCACAATACCTACATTTAGAGTGTTATTAATATTCAACCCTAATGAGAGACTGTAACTCACACCTCAGTTTATATTACAATACCTACATTTAGAGTGTTATTAATATTCAACCCTAATGAGAGACTGTAACACACACCTCAGTTTATATCACAATACCTACATTTAGAGTGTTATTAATATTCAACCCTAATAAGAGACTGTAACTCACAACTCAGTTTATATCACAATACCTACATTTAGAGTGTTATTAATATTCAATCCTAATGAGAGACAGATTATTCCTGACTCCAATCAGTGTTGTTGTAAATGTTGGAGCAGACTAAAACTTGTGTTTCAACAAATGTTTGCCAGAAGCTGTTTCTGTGTGGGAGAATTGTGATCAGAACACTGATAGCCATGATGAGACATAACAGATTGTAAAGATCTTTATTGCTCTGTTCATGTGGGTATGTGTGTTAGTCATTGTTACGGGAAAGCTGCAGTAGTAATGGAATAGGCATTTGATAAATCGCTGATGTGAGATTTGACTCACTGTGTCTGTTTTCCACTCTCGCTCTTAAGGGCCTCCTAAAATCACTGTGTCTGTAATGAGTGTGGGTGTGTATATGTGTGTACTTTCAGGGCTGTAATGTTTGGCCGTTGTGTTTGAAACAGTGTAACTCTACAGTTTAAACCAACCGAACACAACTTTTATAATACACATGGAACGTATCATTACATATTGTCGCTATCATGAAAAGTCTTGAATGCCCATTTTTGCCCTTTTTGACTTTTTGACATGATGTAAATGTAGGGGCTATTCTTTACATTGATAAATGGACCAGTAGAAATGCTCCAAAATGAAATAAAATAAAATAATTTTACATGAACTTCCATTGAAAGTAAAGAAGATGTTTTCCTTCTCCTGAGGTCTTATGTCTCTACCAAAAACAAAGGGAGTTTGACCCCTTTGCAGCAGTAACAAGCTTAACACTAGTTGTTGAAGCATTGCTCTGAGGATCATTCCAAAGATAAATGGAAATATATTTGGCATATCTCTGAGAGATATGCTGCTCATTCTACATGTTTTGCGGCAATACCATGGAGTATTCGACCAACATAGTTTGCCATTTTCAATAATTGCTAACCAGGCAGGGTTGACATGAAATTTGAAAAGTGCAACATTTTATATGTATGTTTAAGGCATTTAGCAGACACTCGAATCCAGAGTGACTTAGGAACTGTTTACTCATAAAATATTCCTAGCTGAGATATTGCCAAATACAAAGATCAGTGCTGATACCTAGATACATAATACTTCACATACCACACTTTGCTAGGTCAAAAACTAAATCTAAGTAAGATATGAGTGCAATCACAAGTCTTAAAGACGTGCAAGGTTAGTGCTGATTTATGTGCACCTAGTGCAAAAGAAGTTTGTTCCACCGCCTTGGTTAAAGGACAGAGAAAAGTCTAGATGTTTGTCTTTTATATATCTTGAGGGAAAATGTGTCCCGCTGAGTCATACCTGAAGCTCAAACGGATCTGTTGCAGAGATCATTAAGTTTCCTGGGCCTCGTAATGTCTGTTGGATGATCACTACCCCACCTCATCCCCAACACATCCCAAAACACAGTTCCACTGCTCCACATTTCAATGCTGGAGGCCCATAGGCCTTTTTCTATGTCGATTTTAGAAGCTGTCGTCCAGATACTTTTGACAGATAGCACAACATATCAGAAGAAACATCTCATATTAATTGCAAGCAAGGTGGTGGAGGGGTAATCATTTGGGCTTGGTTTGCAGCCACAGGACCTTGCAGTCATTGAGTCGACTGGCATACCAAAGTATTTTGGAGTCAAATGTGAGGCTATCTATCCAACAGCTAAAGCTTGTCTGAAACTGGAGACCCGTCCAGATAGTTTTGGGCAGATAGCATAACTTGAGATTAATTAGCCTGTTTTCGGTAACTATAAAGTCACTCAGAGTGGTTTCGTAACCAAATAATCCTTGTTATAAAACTATGTTCATAAATGATTGACAGGTGAGAAGTTCCCCCGCTTCTATTTCAGCGTTCATCATTACTGAGTGAAACTCGGAGAGGTGTGTGAGCCCACGAACCTGCTGCAGATAAAAACACACTGTTATAGAGACGGAGTTATAGTGTGGAAGTGTGAAAGTGTGAGAGTGTATGTGTGTGTGTGTGTGTGTGTGTGACAGTCAGGGTCAGAAAACTAGATTTTCTTCTCCACGTCTTTTCCACCAGTTCTTCCACAGTGACGCTTCAATCAGGATGCATCTGCCTGAACACGGGTGTGTACTTAATGTGTGTGTGTTTCTTTGAGAGACAGAAACAGAAAAAGAATTCTATGGATTTATGTATCACATGTACAAATATTTTTACGTATGTACATATGTATATCTAATGTATATACATATACATATATGGTCTTAAAATTAGGTAAATACAACAACTCCAGAAGCAGTATGTGAAAAATTAAGTACACCCTTACTGCTTCCAAAGGAATTAAGAGGGTAAGTACCAAGTGCTGCTAATGAAATGCTCTTGATTAATTGATCATCAGCAAGTGTCACCACCTCTATAAAAGCAGTTGCTTTGACAGTTTGCTGGTCTGAAGCATTCAGGTGTGAGTTAACACAGCGCCAAGGAGGAGGAAAGACATCAGTAGTGATCTTAGAGAAGTAGTTGTTGCTGCCCATCAGTCTGGGAAGGCTTATACGACCATTTCCAAATAATCTGAAGTCCACTATTCTATAGTGAGGAAGATTATTCACCAATGGAAAACATCCAAAACAGCTGCTAATCTTCCCAGTAGGTCCCAGCAAATTCACCCCTAAATCAGACCATGCAGTGCTCAGAGAAACTGCAAAAACATCTCAGACTCTACAGGACTCTGTTAGCATCTTTAATATTCAATAAGCATGTTAAAAGTACAATTACAAAAAGACAGACCAAGTATGTCTTGTTTGGAAGGGCTACAGGAGAAAGCTGCTTTATTCTAAAAGAACATGGCAGCAGGACAGAGTTGCATCTGGACAAACCACACTACTTCTGGAATGTTCTTTAGACAGAAAACACCAAAGTGGAGATGTTTGGCCATACTGTACAGTGCCACATTTGGTGAAAAACAACATTTCAGCACAAACACCTCATACCAACTGTCAAGCATGGTGGTGGAGGGGTGATGTTTTGGGTTTTATAGCCACAGGACCTGGGCACCTTGCGGTCTTTGAGTCCACCATGAACTCCTCTTAAGTGAAATTGCAAAATTGGCTCATTCAACAGGACAATGATCCCAAACACTACAGCAAATCTACAACAGAAAGGCTGACAAAGAAAAATAATCAATGTGTTGCCATGACCCAGTCAAAGTCCTGACTTCAACCCAATTAATATGCTGTGGTCGGAGCTGTGTATAAACGAATGCCCACAAACCTCAACAAACTGAAGCAACATTGTAAAGAAGAGTGGGTCACAATTCCTCCAGAATGATGTGAGAGAAATCATACAGGAAACCATTAGTTCAGGTTATTGTTGCTAAAGGTGGTTCTATTAGCTATTGACTCAAGGTGTGTACTTAGTTTTCACATATGGCTTTTCCATTCTGGCTTCATTTTTGTTAAATAATGATGTGTTGTTGTTCATCTGAGGTTGTATTAACCTCATTTTAAGACCTGCTAAGGGCCAGATGTTATTATGTCTTGATACATAACACTATAGAATTCAAAGAGGGTGTACATTCTTTTTCACATGCCTGTAAATATATACTTTTAAACTTACTTTTAAGACAAAGTAAACAAACCTTAACTTTCAATGGTGAAAAAAAAAGAATTTGTCAGAAAGTTAAAATCAGGAAAAATGGGATGGAAGTTTTTTTGCAGGACAGCAACAAGATATTTATATTTCATATTCATTGTAATACAGTACAGGATTCAGGGCTACATGTGTTTAGTACTTGTTTAATACACACACATCTGCATGATACTACAACAGGTGTGTGTGTGTGTGTGTGTGTGTTTAGATTAGCCCTATGGTTGGATAAACTGGCTCTAGTAGTAAGTAAATTTGGTTAAAATACAAAGAAATATAACCAAATAATTTTAATAATAATAATACTGAGGATGACTACCATTAATATTACTAAAAGTAACAAGTAAAGTAATAAAACAAAAAGTAAAAGTAAAAAGTCCCAATATGTCTCTTAAAGCATTAGTATGCAGCATTTTAACTTTTTAACAGCTTTAAAATAATGTTGATGCTACACTGACTACAACAGGGAGAGTAGCATCTCTATCATTGCTACTCCAGGCTCGGCACGCTGCTAACTGCACTAGGTAAGTTTGGTGAAGAGGGCAGGACAGCACCAGCAAAAACTGTGTAACGCTGCGTTATATTAGTGTAAAATTCCTTAATACTACTCTATCGTCTCAGTCCACATGATTCTTTCACTTTCAGTGATGGTCCTGTGTCTCTCAGCTTGTAAAATGCATGTGAAATATGTGTCTTTTAGTGGTGGCTAAATGCATGAATGCCATTTCCTGTCTGTAGGGTTGTCCAGGAGCAAGAAATACCAGTTCTCACATAATGTTGCTTTATACATATAAATAATTATGACTATACATACTTTTTTATTATAAAAATAATGACATTATTATTATTATTATTATTGTTATAATTATATCTTATATCTTGTTATTATTATTATTGTCCAAATTAAGATCAAACTAGATCAAACCTGCATTATGCACCTGCCTATATCTATAATAATAATAATGTCTCTATGTGTCAGTGAAGGCATGGATCATGGCCCTGATGGAGCGAATGACCCCTGCCAGGCTGCACACACAGCCCAGGCCTAGGATAACCACGTCCAACAGCTTTCCCCCTGCGCTCAGCTGCCTCCACTTCAGCTGCAGGTGAAACAGAGCCGGCAGCAGCAGGGTCATCACCGCTCCAGTCACGCTGCCCGTCAGACCCATCAGAAGGGAGAAGTGAGGGACATACAGAGCCATGACGAAGGAGAGGAGGAGGAGGGAAGCACGGAGGACGAGTGTGTGCCACTCCGGCATGTCTGACAGCTCGCACTGCCCAGCTTCCGGCTGCAGCACACCCGTCTGCAGCAGCTGGGCAGCAGAGAAGAAGGGCAGAGGGTACGAGAGCAGGGCTTTAGCCAGCAGACACAGATTCACCATCATCCTCAGAGCAGGGGGCAGATTATCACTGACCACCTGAGAGAATTAGTGTGGGGGGTGGGGGTATTGGGGGAGAGAAATGGTTATTGCCATTTATTAATCCACTTTTTTACTGGCATCTTTGCCATCATTGACAGCTTTACAATGGAATCTATTCTTTGGGTTTTTTACACAGGCATCTTTACACTGTTATATTTACAGACATCTTTACACTGTTAACACTTTAATATATTATACTATATTACACTGCAAGTTTACAGAAGTGCCTTTATATTGTGCTCTTTACACAGACAACTTTACATGTTTACATTAGCATTTCTACATTGCTAACTTTACACTGCCATGTCTAAACTCCAATCTGGACACTGGCATCTTTACTTTGTTGTCTTTACATGGCAATGATAACACGAGATATCTTAACATTGATATCTTAACATTAGCGTCTTCACACTAGCATCTGTAATCTAGCATTTCTGACGTCTCGACAACTTTACATATTTACATCAAAGCACTTTTTTTCCCACTGGCATGTTTACATTTACATCTTTGAACTCCTACAGTATGTATTTTCACACACTTTACACTATCTTTACACTGCCAGCTGTACACTGGTATTATTACCTCCTTGGTGTCGTCCCCCCAGGTCAGCAATGCCAGCATTGAGAATGCAGTCTTCAGAACACATGCCAGCACATGTGTCCAGTCCATCATTCCCCCGAACTGCCCTCGGTCTACCATGCACCCCTCCAGCGTGGGCAGGAATATTTGCGACGTGTAACTGAAGATAATAACACCTGTCGCTACCAGGAAACCATCAAAGTCCACCGCCAGCCTCAGCCCTCTGTACGCCCACAGCGGAGCCTGACGCAAACAGTAGCCAATCACAACAAAGGTGATGAGGAAGTGTGCCAGGGAGCACAGGAAGCTGAGCCGCGATACCACCTTTAGGTCACGGATCAGCATGCAGGGCATCAGGATCAAAAAGGTCAAGGCCGAGCAGGTCACCGGGCTCAAGCACAGAAAGGGGAAGCTGTGGCACATCAGGTTGCTGCTGACGACCAGGTATAGGATGCAGGTCATCATCAGCTCCACCACCTGGGTAACGTTGACCAGTTTGCCTCCCAGCCATGGGCATAGGTGGCTCCAGCAGCCGTCGGCGATGTCGGCGTAAGTGTGGCGGACACGTCGCGACTGGCCGTTTTCATCTTCTTCGTACAGGCAGGATATGAGGATTTTGCCGGTGTAGCAACAGAGCAGCGCTGAGAGAACCAACAGCAGCAGCCCAGTATAACCACTCTGCAGCACAGCATAGGGCAGACCCAACACAAAGATACCCTAAAACATAAACACATATATAACACACAGGACTGTGTACTAGCATCTAACATCTCCTCTATACTGCCATCTTTACACTCTCCTCTTTGTGCTGTTATCTTTATTGTGCCATCTCATCTCTATGCTGACATATTTACATTTTCATCTCTCTTCAATAAACCAGCTGCTGCCATTGTGTGAAACGGTTTATGACTGAAGCATGTGAACCCTTTGGAAATACCTGAACTCCTGCTATGATTACAAAAAAAATGTCCGATCATGGGCTCATTTTGGAGGAGCTCATTATTACTTGTTTGCTTTCACACAGAAGAACTCCATACAAACCGTGGATTGATTGAGCAATTTCGACTGTCACTTTTCCACTCTTATTTTTGCTAATCTGTGGGACCTGGTTTCATCTGTTTACTGCTTTTCCTTGTTTTCTTTGGATGCAAACACTCAAGCAGTCAAGAAGAGCACTTTCTGGAGTTGTGGCATTTCACTGTACAGGAAGCTGCAAACAAGACGTTTGTTCCCCTTGTAGGTAAAGGATTTTAGCCATGCAGGCGATAAGTCGAAGCTTCCCTAACTGCAGCAGACTGCACCACAGTTTGCTAGAAGTGAACCCCAGGGCGCCGATTTCAGGAGGACCTGAAAAAGTAAACTAAGAACACATAGCATTTAATAAAGGCACCAACGGCCTGGTTATTGACAAAGCTGTTCTTCTCAAGGACAACATGTCTTGATGCAAACGTCTTTCAGAAGACCTCAGAAGATGTGTTGTAGAGATGCATAAAGCTTTAAACCACTGCAAAAGACCTGGGATCTATGGTTGGACAAATTGTTTACAACTAAAGAAACTGGAGAAAAGCACGGTTGCTACTAAGACCTTTTCAAGAGCAAAACTGGCCATTGTAAAAAAAGGTGAGAAAAGGTAACTGCAAAAGACATACAGAACTCTACACACTGCAAAAACCTTTGTTCACGTGTCCTCAATTAGAAAGACACTAAACAAGAATGGTGTTCATTGAAGGACACCACAAAAGAAGCTGCTGCTTTTAAAAAACAGCTGTGGTCCATCTCAGGTTTTCCCAAGACCACCTGGATGTTTAACAATGCTTCTTGGACAAATGGGAGAAACTACAAAAGTAGAACTTTTAACAACAAATGCACAACGCTACCTTTGGAGGGAAAGAGAGCACTGCACACTAACACCAAAACCTCATCCCAACTGAAGCACGGTGGACGGAGCATCATGGTTTGGGGCTGCTTTGCTGTCTCCAGACCCGGACACCTTACGATCATTTGACCTCAAGCTCAAGTTCTTGTTCAAATTGTGGTCTGAACTGGAGACCTAGCTCTAATGCCACCGGTAGACAGTCCCCACTCATAGCATCATAGTATACATACTGAAAAGGCATGAGTGTACAGTAGGAGGGATTTTATGGGGCATGTTAGCAGAGTGATGTGCATCCAAATGAACATGTTGAGCAAAAGTTGATTAACACTCTGCTTCACCATTGTGAAAACATTTGTTTAGAATGATTAGATTGTGTATGTGTGTGTGTGTGTGTGTATATGTGTGCATTTGTTTGTGTGTGTCCTTTGTTTAATTTTGCGATAATACACTCTGTGTGGCAGAACCACTGCTGTGTGTTTGAGCTCCAAAGCACCCATTTGTACTCAGGTCATTAACACCAGTTAATCCTCCGCCAACGAAAGCATGGATTCTCAGTTGTTCACTCACACACACACACACACACACACACACACACACACACACACAAAAAAAAAAACTCCAAACTCTGCACCTCATTAAAAAAGCAGTTCAGGCATAAACACTCCAAACTTCAGTGTGAATGGGCGGGGCTACACTGGCCCAAGCAAGTATGTTTAAAAAGTTATTTATCTGGACTGTTAAACTTTATTTGCTCAGAACAAAAATGAACAACACTGAAACCCTGCTTGGACAAACTGGCAGTTCACACACACAAGTTCTACAAGCATTCTATCCCCAAAAAGAAAACAGTCAAATCCCTTTACGTACATTACGCTTATGTAAAAAGCATGGTATCACTTTACTTAGATGGAGTCACCTGACATTTAACTAACATTCAGCTGAATGTCTCTTAAAAGCAACTGAACTGTAAATTGAATGTAAAACACTGTCTATTAAATGTAACCATGCACCTAAATCAATCA
The DNA here is from genome assembly GCF_030463535.1 of Salminus brasiliensis. Taxonomy (NCBI): domain Eukaryota; kingdom Metazoa; phylum Chordata; class Actinopteri; order Characiformes; family Bryconidae; genus Salminus; species Salminus brasiliensis. The sequence continues at coordinate 30,599,647 of NC_132878.1, forward strand.
ATCAATCAATCAATGTAACCCTTGAATTAAACCTAAATCCTAACCGTAACCTATACTTTAAATATAACCCTTAAGGGTATAGGTGAAGTTATGGTAAGGTTACGGTTATATGCAGGGTTACATTCAATAGACAATAATTTACATTCAACTTACAGTTCAGTGACAGGTGGGCATCTATGAGGTATCTATAATGGACCATCCAAGTAAAGTGTTACCAAACACACTATTTACCTGCACTTTTCTGACTTCTGATTGGGTAAATATCCAAGCATGCTGATTAACCACTAAATATGTATGTATCACAACATAGTTTAGCTAGTAGTTATTTATTATTTTATTAAAAGCAGTAAATTGTACAGTTCAAGTTCAAGTTCACTGTGTTTTATAGCTTATTTTATAATGTTTTGCTGTGTGCTTCTTCTGGGCCACGCAGCTCTTGCAGTTTGTAATGCTATATGTTATATCCAAACATAGAAAACAATGCTAAAGCTAATTTTGCACACAAAGGTTCCTGTACTGTGCACACTGATACAAACCAATGCTGAGCTGAAGCTTCTAACAGACAATTGAATGTATTAAATCCATCAGTTGCAGTGGAACAGTCTCCTTCAGTAAATAGTCCTGGCACAGATCTGCTGCTAACAACTGACTAAAACCTGCTCACACTATCACTCTTACTCAGAGACAATGATGCATCTAGAACCTCCAGAAGTCATGCTTTTTTCAGGAGAACCTGTCCGTTAGTCAGCTAATCTGCTGTGTTAGGCCTTCAGTTCAACCAGTTAAACAATGCGAAGCTTTTCAAGCTACATCTGCATGCGTACCTGTATAGCATTGGTGACGTTCCATCCTGCCTCCCAAGTGGTGATCCTGAGCTGTGTGCGTTGAGTTTCGCCTTCGTCATTTGTGTTTTCGCTCTGAGAGCTGGATGGTGAGATGTTTTCTCTGTAGGTTCGGCTCAGGTCATCTCTCTGGACCAAGCCCAGGTTTTCCTCTCTGTCTGAGCTGAAGTGGGCTGTCCAGAGTAGCCCAGCCTGAGCTCGCACCCGCTCCACAAGAGACATACCGCTGACTGTCTGCACCGGACCCAGCAATAATAACATTTAGAATAATAAAATATATATATATATATATATATATATTTGTGTTACATATGGCCAATATGAACTCCAAATCAAAGTACTGATCAATAGACATGGGACACTCTGGAGTACATGAGGCTGAGGTCACCATGCCCAGATAGATAGATAGATAGATAGATAGATAGATAGATAGATAGATAGATAGATAGATAGATAGATAGATAGATAGATAGATAGATAGATAGATAGATAGATAGATAGATAGACAGACATGCAAAGGTACAGATAGATAGATAGATAGATAGATAGATAGACAGACAGACAGACAGATAGATAGATAGATAGATAGATAGATAGATAGATAGATAGATAGATAGATAGATAGATAGATAGATAGGCAGACAGACAGACAGACAGATAGATAGATAAATAATCAGACAGATAGATAGATAGATAGATAGATAGATAGATAGATAGATAGATAGATAGATAGATAGACAGACAGACAGACAGACAGATAGATAGATAAATAATCAGACAGATAGATAAATAATCAGACAGATAGATAGATAGATAGATAGATAGACAGACATGCAAAGGTACAGATAGATAGATAGATAGATAGATAGATAGATAGATAGATAGATAGATAGATAATCAGACAGATAGATAGATAGATAGACAGACAGACAGACAGACAGATAGATAGATAGATAGATAGATAGATAGATAGATAGATAGATAGGCAGACAGACAGACAGACAGATAGATAGATAAATAATCAGACAGATAGATAGATAGATAGATAGATAGATAGATAGATAGATAGATAGATAGATAGGCAGACAGACAGACAGACAGACAGACAGACAGATAGATAGATAAATAATCAGACAGATAGATAAATAATCAGACAGATAGATAGATAGATAGATAGATAGATAGATAGATAGATAGATAGATAAATAATCAGATAGATAGATAGACAGATAGATAGATAGATAGATAGATAGATAGATAGATAGATAGATAGATAAATAATCAGATGGATAGATAGATAGATGGATAGATAGATAGATAGATAGATAGATAGATAGATAGATAGATAGATAGATAGATCTATGGGGACAGAGTGGAGGCAGGGACAGAAATGCAGGGTGTGTGCAGCTCACCTGAGACGGAGGGATAAAGTGGAGGTTTTAGACCCATCACCCGTTACTCAGCAGTAAAGAGCTGCTACTGACCTTCAGCCATCAGAGCTTAAAGACAGGAGAAGCTTTTACTGCATCAAACCCTTAAATACATCCCTACATTCTAAAATGCTAATAACCCCCGACCTCATTCCCCCTCCTCTCCACCTAGAGCCATTTTCTTTTAGTCTGAAAACTTTACTTCATACTTAATATTTTTTTGTTTTGAATAATTTACCAATAATAAAGTGCCAAAACTGTTTAGAAACACTGATAATGACCTGAGGTATGACCGGCGCTGCAGCTCGATCACCTCAGCGTAACATTTAAATTGGACAGCTGAGCTGAGCTCGTTAGCCAGACTGACTGACAGCTACACCACAGACCCAAAGTTTGTAAAAGTAAACATGAAACTTCTTTTTGTTATAATTCATTATTATTGTATACAAACACAATAATAATAATAATAATAATAATAATAATAATAATAATAATAATAATCTTCATCATCATCACACTCTATGTTACATCATTTTATACAGAAAATTATCTGCACATTTTCACACAGCTTCTTCATTATTCTGAATTAAAATAATTAAAAATAAAAATAAAATTAAAATAATTTCCATTACTTTAGCATGGGCCACATTCTTTTCCTAATATGTTAAATTCAGAAAATGAACAGTGATTATGCTTAACAGTGTTCAGAAATGTGTCTCTGTAAAGGATGTGACAGATTTTGATGTAATTTGAACTGGAGTGTCCAAACCATCATATCAGATCATATCACCGTATATTAGATTCTATTCTATTATATGATGAAGTACATTAAAACTGCTAAAATGTTAAGGATTTGCTTCTATACTGGACTCTAGTTTATGCTCCGACTGATGGCTGGTCTGTAGATCGGCCCGGGACAGTCTGACACTAGAGGGAGCAAAAGAGGTCAAATAGTTTGAGCCGAACGTTAAAACAAGTTTGAACTCCAGTCATCTTACCCAGAACACTCCTTCAAACTAAATATCTTCTATCTATTTAACCACAAAGTCTAACATCAAGTTTAACATCATGTTACATTGACTTTAGGAAGGTTCTTTGCTTCTCCTATAAAGTTACTGTGTTTCTGTTCTGACAGTGACAGTATACATATACAGTATATTTACTGTCCATCCGAATACATGTTCAAATATAATTTCATATGAAATCTGCATAAAACTTGCACATATATGAAGTTTTTTTGTAGTAAAAACAATCAGATCTAAACTCTGATAAAAAAAATAACTGCAAAAATAAGCATTTACAAGCATTTAGCATCTTAATTCAGGGGTTAACTCTTTCCAGCAGTCACTAATTTACACTGCTTTGTGTTCATGAGAGTGTGTGTATGTGTGTGTGTGTGTGTGTGTGTGTAGAGCTCCAATCTGGAACGCCCCTCGGCACCCTGGGGATAGGATAGGGGGAGGAGAGAGAGGGAGAGAGAGAGAGAGAGAGACAGACAGAGAACCACTCAGAGAGAAAGAGAGGTAGCTCAAGTTTCTCAAAGTCACTTTTGCAAGGAGAAAGAAGAGAAGCAGCAACAGCAGCAGCACTGGAGTGAAAATGAATGGCCGGTGGTGCGTCCTGGCACTCCTGGCGTTGCTATGGCGATGCGGAGGTGCTCAGCAGAGAGGTAAGTGCACACCTGAACGTTTTTTGCTTCACGTTTTGTTGTTCTGGAGCTATTGTAAAAGTTTGGAGGTGATTGTGGTGCTCACAGAGAGACCAGCTGACCGTAACGAGGGTCAGTGTGAGTAGCAGCTGCTTTAGAACTTGACCGAATCGAACTTCCTCTTACACTGGGAGTCATTTACTGACTGGTTTAGAGCAAATAAGCTGGATTCAGGTGGTTGTGGATATCAGGTGTCATAAAAGGATTAAAGGTTATTCGCTCTAAACACACTGTTCTACAATACTCAACACACTGTCCTATGATACCTAACACACTGTCCTATCTTAACTAACATACTGCCCTATCATACCGAACACTGTTCTATAAAACCTAACACACTAGCCTATAATCCCTAACACAATGTTCTCTAAAACCTAACATACTGGCCTATAATAACTACCACACTATCCTATAATCCCTAACACACTGTCCTATTATACTGAACACACTGCTCTTTAATACCTAAAACACTGTCCTATTAAATTTAACATACATCCCTATAATCTCTAACACACTGTTCTATAAAACCTAGCATACTGTCCATACCAAAAACACTATCCTATCATACTGAACACATCTTTTCTATAGTACCTAAAACACTGTCCTATAATACCAAACACGCTATCCTATCATACTGAACACACTGCTCTTTAATACCTAAAACACTGTCCTATTAAACTTAACATACATCCCTATAATTTCTAACACACTGCTCTATAAAACCTAACATACTATCCATACCAAAAACACAATTTCCTATCATACTGAACACATCTTTTCTATAGTACCTAAAACACTGTCCTATAATACCAAACACACTATCCTATCACGCTAAACACTACTCTATAATACCTAAAAGACTGTCCTATTAAACCTAACATATGATCTTATAAATCCTAACACACTGTTCCATAAAACATACTGGCCTATAATACCTAACACCCTATCCTATTATACTGAACTCTGAATATCTATAGCTAACATAAGTATACAATACCTAACACACTGTCCTATCACACTGAACACACTGTGTCATAATATCATATATATATATAATAGCTAACACACCATCCCGTCATACCAGCCGTAACACACTGTCTATTATAGCTAACACACTGTTCAGTAACACTGAGTACACTGTCCTTAAATTCCAAACAAGCACATATCAATACCTATATCAATACCTAACTCAATGTCCCCATTATAGTATATGTGGCAAAATGTCCCATATTACCTGATGGCCAATCTCCGGACCCAATCTAAGCATTGCTCTGTTGATACAGTGCTGAGGTCATGTACTCCATGTAGAGGTCTGGTGCTGTCTTTTGTATCTTGTATTCTTAGGAATGATGTGATAGAAGAACCCCCTTTGTTTCCCTAAAGAACATTTAAAGGGTTTTCCTAGAACCATATGTCCAGGCTTTGAACTCATCTACTGTGCAGTAATTCAGAGAAAGTATCTGACAATCAAGGATGTTTTGATGGTGAGGCCTTGTTGTGACCGCCAGATTCTGGGGTCAAAATATGTTCTTAGAACATATCTTCATAGTGTTAAATGGCATTGAGTGATCACCAGTGGTGTGTATTGTACGCACTATAGTCCGTCCATGAGCTTTCGGGAGTGATGTGTGCATGTAAGAGACTGCTTTACAGTGTAATGAAGTCATGTCCTTGTGCATTAACCCCATTAAACTCCCAAACACCTTCATTTGTTGCCATTTAAGGGGCTTAACAAGCAGTCTTGTGTGCTTAGCTATAGTGCATCTGAGTAGCCTTACCGGCTGATATGTTCTGTCCTTTCAAAGACACAAAGGTCGCAGCTAACAGGTGTGTGTGATGGGATGTGTTTAAACAGGAGTGTGATGCTATATTTGAAAAAGAGCAGAGTAAGAATAGTGACGTCTAAAAGCAGAGTCAGGGTTCAGTGATTGACGAGTGCCTCACCGACCTCAGTTCTGTTAGCAGGTATGCTTTACCCTCTTACACACCTCTATATTTCCTGGCCATTTAATTAGAACGCCCTCCCTGATTAGCTCCACCTTGCTGGTGTACAGTTAGCCACTGTAGTCCATGTGTCGATGCTCGGTTTAGCTGTGTCAGGCATCCACTAGCTCGTCCTTCATCATTATTGAGTCACTAATGGACATTTCTGGGTGTGTGTAAAAACCCCAGCAACACCATTGTGCCTGATACACTTGTACCAACACCACACACACTACCATGTCAGTGGCCCTGCTGTGCTGAGAACGGTCTATCACCTCAATAGTATGTAGGCAGTAGCAGTCCCGTGTTAAGAACCTGACAAAAGCTCATCCAGAAGAACAGTGCTACCACTACCATATGCACCCAGTTGCTCTAATCTTACCTTAAATGTATATGATTTGTCCGTACATGCTTGGTGGTCCTTCAGTTTTACACTGAAGCTTAAAAGCTAATGTATGATATTGAAAGCCTCTGCTGGAAGCTTAGCTCATCATCAGCACTCCTTGAATCCCTGCTAGGAGCTGGCGATGGCTCATCTCTGCACAGACTCACAGACAAAATTCAATGCAATACTCCTAAAGCAATGGTTCTATATAGGACTGTGGCAACTAAATACCTGGATGCTTAAATGGTTCTTTAGATTAGTAATATATATATATATATATATATATTACTAATCTAAAGAACCATTTAAGCATCCAGGTATTTAGATAAAATATATATATATATATATATTTGTGTGTGTGTGTGTGTGTGTGTGTGTATGTATAACCCTTTTTGCTTATAGTGTAGACATTGTTCATCTGACAGGTTTGTAACAGGCTGATCGTATGTCCTCTTTTTCCTGGACGATTCTACCTATTGGTCAACACGTGACTTAGTCTACATCAACAATTGGTCAAACTGCTTAAAGTCTAGCATTCTTACCATCACTATTGGTCAACACGTCCCTTAGTTTACATCAACCACTGGGAACTGTTTAAGTTCCACCTTCTTACCAAAACTACTGGTCTACATGTGTCTGCATCTACATCAACTATTAATCAAACTGCTTAAGTCCCACCTTATCATTATCACAATTGGTCTACATGTACCTGAATCTATAGCAACCATTGGTCAAACTGCCTAAAGTCCATCATTCTTACCATCACTATTGGTCAACACGTGCCTTAGTCTACATCAACCATTGGTCAAACTGCTTAAGTCCCACCTTATCATTATCACAATTGGTCTACATGTACCTGAATCTATAGCAACCATTGATTCCAACCACAGCTGATTGACCACAGCATAAAAGTGCCTAAACTCAAATGTAAACTCAAACAGAACATTTTATTATTCTGATATATGTATTATTAATTTTTACATGGTATGTAAAAAATTCTATTTGAATTATTTAACTATTATTTTAAACCTGCTGTCTTATCTGATGACATCACAGTTCTAACAGCACCCATATCATCTCTCTGCTCTAAAAGATTTACAAGTTGTTTTGGTCCATGAACAGGTGTATGAGTAATGGGTCAGGGTTGCGCTTTAAGTGATGTGTTTTTACAGGACACAGCTGTGTATTAAAGGTTTCTTGTCATGGGAAAAGATGATCACCAAATCTTCGCATCTGTGGTTAGCTGTAAGTTCAGCTCATGTCAACTTGACCCACGTGCTGTTTCTTTATAAGACTCTGGTGGAGTTTTGTTTTTGGATATAAACTAGCCAAGAACATCTTGTCTCCTCACGTTAACATTCTCTCCGCATTAAAGTTTGGATATCAAGAGACCAAAAAACGATTTTTCCTTCTTCCTGCTGTTTCTGACCTGCCTATCTCGATTTCTCTCTCACTCCCTTGTGCTCTTCCACTTTCTCTCTCTCTCACTCTCTCTCTCTTGCTACATCTCTTTCTTCACTGGCCAAACTCATAAACATCTTTTGTGCCATTCTGTGTGTTCCCTTGTCAAGCCATGTTTCTTCAACACCTCTAGTTGGACAGGGAAGAAAAGAGAGAGAAAAAAAGAGACAGAAAGACATAGAGAGAGAGAGAGAGAGAGAGAGAGAGAGAGAGAGAGAGAGAGAAAGCCTTCAGAATTCTTAGAGGAGAAAATCAATAGCTAATTCCAGAACAGCGGCAAACAGCGGCTGAACGTGCCGGCTAGCGGGTCAATAGAGCTGAGCAGATGCTAAGAGCAGGATTTGAGAAATTGCTGTGAATGTTTTGCCAATTGCTCGACATGAAGGGCCGTCTGAACTTATTTACGTTCGAGGAGAAAATGTTTTAGCGCCAGACTCGAGAGAGAGAGGGAGATAGCGAGAGCTATAGAGAGCGAGAGAGCAAATTCCTGTTCCTTTTCACGCTCCTGAAGTCATTCTCTGCTGTTTTGTTAAAACAAGCCAGAATTTCTTCTCGCTTATTGTCTTGTTTTTTTTTTAAGAGAGCCATATTCCTCACAATGGCCCCATTCACGTTCTCGCGCTCTCTCTCTCGCGCGCTCTCTCTCGCTCTCCTATATATATATAGAAATGTAATGTTCCTTTACTTTGTTTTCTCTTCTCTTTATTTACTTCTCTCTCCTCTGGTGTGTCTGAAGCCGGAGATAGCGTTCCATTGATGCTCCTCAAAGGGGGAGGGCCATGTTTTACTTCTCCGCTGAGAAAGTGGAGAAAGACAGTTTTTGTTGGCCTACACAAAAAAGTCAAATCATCTGGGCAGGCATCAAAAATGAACAATTGCAAAAATGACCCTGGACATTTTACAGCTTAGATGTTGCGCTAATGAATGTTCCACTGAAGCAAGTGAAAAGTGCACATTCTAACCTTCCAGTCCACACCACTCAAGCCCCAAACACAACCTGGGGAACGGCTCTTTCAGGCTTCAGATGTCTGTATTTAAACTAGAATAGCCAAAGAATGTTCTTAGTGCTAACATACTCATAGAACCCCATAGATGGGGCTAGCAGAAATTAGCATTGTGGTACCTCTGGCATTAAAACAAAGGTCTGAAGTGCAGCTTTGAACCTGTTCACCTGTCAATGCACACTCTTTAAAAGGGGGTTCTTCAAAGGTTCTTTGGGAAAAGCAATGGCCCTATATGCATGTATATACACGGTTCTTTGTCTGGTAAGGCTTCCACTATTTTCAGAGCTACACTATATGTCCAAATGTTTGTGGACACCCTTTCTAATGAATGCATTCAGTTACTTTAGGTTACATCCATTGCTGACACAGATGTGCAAATGCACACACACACACAGCTTGTCTAGTCCCTGTAAGAGAAGTACTGCCAATAGCATCGGACTCTCAGGAGCAGATGACCATGAGCCTGTTGGCTCCATGCCTAATGCCAGGCATGGGCTAGAGGCGTATAAAGCCCCCAGCATGCATATATTTATTTATAAACCAATAATTGGAACTAAAGGCCTAACTTTAGGCATAGCCATGGTTCTTTACTGAAATGTACAGGTTCAGTTCTTGTTCATACCGCTCTTAAGGAGAACTGGAGCTCCACTGGAGCAGCTTAAAACTGCTATGGATGGGCTGAAGGGTCAAACTAGGAGAATGCAATAAGGATGTTAAAAAATGAGGGATGTTCAAAATTGATTGACACATTAACTTTGACAGCACTAGTACTTCAATTTGTATAGTGCAGCTAAATGACTGTAAGGATGACGAGGTGAGACTAATGATGCGCTGTAGTAAAGCTCAGGCTGTTGGAGGTGGTGGTGGGGGTGGAGGGGGGGGTGAGAAGGGGGTATTAGAGGGACTGCTTGCTTGTGGTTTAAACTGGACTCAGATGTTTGACGAGTGACCCCTGAACTCTAACTCACGCTGCTGCCACATCAGAGGAAAAAGAAATTTCTCCTTGCAACCCTGTAACCGACAAACACACACGCGGTGTGCAGCTGTGAGGGAGTGTTTGTAGAGATGGCTGTTTCTACAGGAAGCTTCTCTTGTGATCCTTTCTCTCTTACTTTCTCTCTCTGCTCTGTCTCCCTTCGTCTCCCTCTTTCTCTCTTTCTTTCTGTCTGCACCCCCACCTCTCTCTTTCTCTTTCTCTCTCTATCTCTCTCTCTCTTTCTCTGCATCCACATCTGTTACTAATGCCATTTTAATCAGGTCAGTTCTGATCTGGGGTCAGCAGGGCGCCTGTTTCCAAAGCTGACCTAACTCTAGAAGATCGGGGGTCGATGACCTCCGCTTTGGTCAGAAAGAAAAAAAACACTCTTCACTGAGCTGTTCAGGTGGCTGACCTTGTTCAAGCGCTCATCTGGAGTCCATGACTGCGAGGTGAAGCCTTACTGAAGCTCTAATACAGACTGCTGATTCTAATAGAGCCTATGTCAGGGAAAAATGAATGAGTGGAAGTACTAGGTAGATGTTTCTAACAAAGTGGCCAGTGAGTGGAAGCACAAGGTAGAAGCTTGTACTAGAGTGAATGGTGAGTGTATATCACTTCTAGTCACCCTTATTAATATAAATAAACATACAAATCATGGTTAGAAATTTTTTCATCACCTAGAACATAAGGCTCACAGCTAGTTTCAATTCTGGAAGTGAATCAGAATTTCTGCCCCTTCAGTAATTATTTCTAAGCTCAGCCTGTTCTTCATTTCATTTTCTTCTGCTCAGTCTGACCCTTAGAAATGTCACCCTTAAATATTGCAGAGGCCAATCAAACCATTCATGACCTTCTGCCTCTGTGTGACATGACTTTACCATTCCAGAGGCTCACGTTTGATAAATAATCGCCCCTGTAGAAGAAAAGCCTGCGTTCATTTTTCATGCATCTCGCGTCTCTAACATTTGCTTTGTCATAGCGGCCTGGTATGGCTAGCGCTTATTATGTTTTGTAATGCGAGGCGAAATACGCACAGCAAATGTAATAGACGTTTTCAGGCAGCAGCTGAAGGGCGTCGGGGCTGTGCCATGCATCTTCACACGCATTATGGATTCAATTACATTTTTTGTGAAAAGAGAAAGAAAGAAATAATAATAATAATCATAACAATCACAATAATAATAACAATGGGCTTCTCTCATATAGACTGTGGCCTGTTCCCCAGATGGACTGAGACTGCCATTCAAATTAACACACATACACACATATACATTCACACATACACAAAATACATATATATGAACTGCAGGTGCATGCGCCCACAAAAACACAAAGACATATATGTACATTTTAAAGGTTTGTATTCTGAGTGGTTAATTAAGCTTCCATGCTAACACTGCTCTCTATGAACATGCTTCCACTCACTGGCCACTTTATTAGAAACACCTACCTTGTGCTTCTTCTCACTGGCCACTTTATTAGAAACACCTACCTTGTGCTGCCACTCACAGGCCACTTTATTAGAAATACATACCTTGTACTTTCACTCACTGGCCACTTTATTAGAAACCCCTACCTTGTGCTTCCACTCACTGGCCACTTTATTAGAAACACCTACCTTGTGCTGCCACTCACAGGCCACTTTATTAGAAATACATACCTTGTGCTGCCACTCACTGACCACTTTATTAGAAACACCCACCTTGTGCTGCCACTCACTGGCCACTTTATTAGAAACACCTACCTTGTGCTTCCACTCACTGGTCACTTTATTATAAACACCCACCTTGTGCTGCCACTCACTGGCCACTTTATTAGAAACACCCACCTTGTGCTTCCACTCACTGGTCACTTTATTATAAACACCCACCTTGTGCTTCCACTCACTGGCCACTTTATTAGAAACACCTACCTTGTGCTTCCACTCACTGGCCACTTTATTAGAAACACCTACCTTGTGCTTTCACTCACTGGCCACTTTATTAGAAACACCCACCTTGTGCTTCCACTCACTGGTCACTTTATTATAAACACCCACCTTGTGCTTCCACTCACTGGCCACTTTATTAGAAACACCTACCTTGTGCTTCCACTCACTGGCCACTTTATTAGAAACACCTACCTTGTGCTTTCACTCACAGGCCACTTTATTAGAAATACCCACCTTGTGCTGCCACTCACTGGCAACTTTATTAGGGAAACTTTCCTGCAGCACACGTTGCTTTAAGTGTTTTATAAATATTTAATATCTTACATGAATCCTTAAGAAAACCTTCTCCTTATCAGAGTCAGTGTGTTACAGCAGTTACAACATGCGAGCAATTTGTCTTTGCAAGTGCAAACACATCTGTAACAGTTAACTCTACATTGACCATTAGGTAGTCCTATTTTCAGACAAATATTTACATATTCATGCCAAATATGACATAATAGATTTTTGCCCCTTGTGCCACAGTAGCCCTTATGTATATTTCACATAGATGGGGTAGTCTGTTTTGTGCTTCCTCACCCAATCCTCTATCACTGGTTCATGGTCTGTTATCCTCACATGCTAGCCGATTGCTATAATCTATTTCAAGAGCTTTGGGTTATTGGAATGATATAATGCTCGTAATGAACAAAGACTGCTCCCCGAGTGAGAATGTGGACCAAAAGAGGTTTAAGAATTTGTCCAGCTTTCAGTTACACTGGCCATTGTATCGGTCTAAATGGATGCCGTTGTATTTGGAAGGTGTGGGTTTTTGAGCTGTAGATGCTCAGCACTGCCAGACGACACCCACAGACTGGAGAAAGCAGCCTCAGAGCCAAGGCTTCTGTCTTCCTAGATCTTTCTTCAGCACAGGATGCACTGCGTTGAAATCCAGCGTTCATTTTATCCCGTGGCCAGTGCACCCGAGCGAACGGGATTCATGTTCATTGGTCAGTGTGACACCTCTTTGTGAGCGGCAGGCACGAGAAGTGAAGAACATAACGAGCTTTTCAGTGAGCGGTGCATTACCTCGGGAAATATGCAAATCACCTTTTCCATTTCAGGAACGGCACAGTGATCCGTGTGCTCATGCAGTGGAATCTAATTTGACCATAAAGTGACTTTGGAGGAGTTCCGCTTAGCCTGAAAACTGACACTTCTGTTACAGGCCTGATTCGCTCTCTTAGGCATGTCTATTGTAAGTGATAACGTTAACTAGTGGTAGCTAAATCATCTGCTAAGTCATCTGATTTCATTCAGATGACTTCATACAGGTGGACTATAACCATGGACATTACAGTAGCATAACCATAAACACTGAGGGTAGTATAGCCAGAGAAAGGAGTGTAGCAAAACCATGTGAATTGATGTAGCCTGATAAGTCATAACTATAGAAACCAGTTATATAGGCATATCAATGGACATGGTGTAGACATAAAAAATAAGTGAAACCTAACCATGGAAAAAGGTGTAGTATAGAAAATGACTGTAGCGTGACTATAGCAATAGGTGTAGTATAACTGTGGGAAAGGGTACACTGTATCCATGAAATAGGTGAAATTGTTTAATCATGGGCTTAGCATAACTATGGACTTAAGTATTAGCATGACCAATGCACATGTATGTAGCGCATCTATGTAAATGAATGTGGTGTAGCCATAAAAAATATGTCACACAACCATGTGAATGGGTGTATCGTAACTACGGTGAAAATATGTGTTGGAATAATCATTGAAAATTGTGTAATGTGGGTGTAAATGTGCAACCTGATAACCGGTGTAGTGGAACATGGAAATGGTTGTAGCATATCCATGGGATGGGTGCAGCTCACTGAGCCATGTTTCAGTGGTGCAGTTGTACTTCAGGCGGATGTTCATTAATCAGCTTATGTTATAATTCTATTTCTATCATCTGCATTACAACAGCTGGACAGTAACAGAAGACTTGCACTATTCTGACAGTCCCCCACAAACGTGCACAGACAGAAACTGGATTTTGTAAAGTGCTCCCAGTGGAAACCACACTATAAATTAGTCTGCTGTTTGTGTATCAATAGCCCATACTTTTGTGCAATGATTGTCCCCCCAGCTCCTTCTCCTGGGTATTTCTACCTCCCATGATTGCCTGTTTTTTTATTCATAGACGTGTTCTTCAATTCCAACACCCCCCCTCCCCCCAACCCCAAATGATGCAGCTTCTTCAAACGCATGATTATGACTTTCAGTTCATAACCTGTGCTTCGTTTCTTGGCAGCAATTTCTGTAAAAAGGGGATGAAAATAAGATGATCAGTAATCATTATAGTGAGTAGATGAGACCAGGTCGAGTGTGTAGGACCTTAATGTTGTTTCGGATTGGAATCGTGTTGCTGTCACGCGCTCCAGATGAATAGACCCTCAGCCGCCTCATTCGTCCTGTTTAAGAGAAGCCGAAAGTGTCGGCGTCTTCTGGGTGTCGTTCTGCACTCGTTCGTTATTAGCTTGGAACTATTAGCCTGGGCATTCTATCAGGAATGCTAGCGCTACCAGGCCACTCTCTGATTCATTGGGAAACAACCTGGACTGTACAAAACCCAGAAAGAATTTGCCACATCCAGCACATACGGCACCGTTGGGGCTAGCTGTGCACTCACACACATACACACATTGACACACACACACACACTCCTACACACCCATACACACCTATACACACTGGGGGACTGGAGAACAAGAAAATGATTACAAGTCAGCAAAAAGTAGGGGTAATGAATGTGTACTTATGCTGTGGACAAGGTGTTCCATTAGGTAAATCTATTACCCCACTGCGCCGGAGAGCTGTTATACTTCTTGGCACCACTCTTGAGGACTTGCAATAACTCTCAGCCATTTCCCCGCCATAGTTAAAGTTGTAGATGGTGTTGGAGCGAGGCTTTGAAAACAAATAGGCATTCATTGGTTTATGAGTGGACTGCGAGATGTAATTGATTGAAGTCTAGACGTCTCGAGTTTTTAGTGTCGTTTTGCAAGGCTGGTTCAATGTGGTTACATCACTTTATAATGAATTCATTAAACCCTTCATTACATATACACGTCCTGTAGATCCCATACCCACTTCCACAGATGTTTAGTATGTATTGTGTGCTTCGTTAGTTTACAACAGGAGATTCTAGGCTAACCAATTTTACCAGTGACGTGTTTCAGAGGGGATCTCACTACAAAACATGGGTTAATGTAATGGGTTTCAATATGCTCTGATTCTCTGATTGGGGTTCTCTTCACTGGCTTCCTGTAGCTGCCCACATCAGATTCAAAATCGTGATGCCGGCCTACAAAGCCCAGAATGAACCAGCACCAGAGGTCAGAGGTCAAAACCTGCTGAGTACCAAGAGCTCTTCAAGCTTCAAGTACGGCTTGGCTTGACCCGCCATCCCTAAAGATCCATGGAAGACAAGCGTTCAGACTTTTTTCTGTTCTGGAACCGTAATGGGAGTCGCACACTGTCTTCAAACGCTGACTGAAGACCCATCTCTTCCATGGGCTCTTGGGTAAAGTGTAGTGTATGTAGAGTATTATGGTTTTCATAATGACTTTTGTGTTTAGTAGTATCTAAGCTTATAGGTATCTTTGGATCCCAGTCGATACAAACTAGCTAAGGAAACAGTGAAGCACATTTGTTGCTAAATGCCTTTAATGTAAAGGTAAATGTGGTGAGGGCTGTAAAATCTCGCCTGGAGGAGCTGTATGTGTGAACGCAAACATCCGGATCAGTTATACCGGACATTACCCAGACTTTATCCTGTCAGCCCCCTAGTGCAAAGTCTGGGTAATGTCCAAGTGAGCCCAAGTGTGAACAGAGCAGGCCATTTTCCGGAGAACTCACAGTGGGTCATGCCATGGGTCATGTCGTGCCCCCTGCATGCGCTACACAGGCGGCGCCCCTTGCCTAAGCCATGCAGAACATTTCCTGTAGTTAGAATGCATTGGACACAGGAAAATCTCCAGCTTTACGCTACATGTGCGAAAGGTCAGTGAGTGAGTTCATATATGAAAATGCCTCTTCTCTCTCTATCTCTCTGTCCCGCTAACTTAACATCCCAGTGCTCCACATATTTATTTTCCAGCAGACACAAACTTGTCTTGATTGTGTACACTACAAAAAAAAAAACTTTTGGAATTTGATTTCATGATTTCACACTGTAAACTGATTGTTTACATTTATGGCAAAAAAAAAATGCAACAACAATAACTGGTAACTGGCAACTGTCATTGCCAGAATTATGTAGTAAAAATAGATTTTTTTTACTAGGGTTGACTCTAATATGACAAAGTTGTTTAATGTGTGTATCTCTCTCCTATATATATATATATATATATATATATATATATATATATATATATATATATATATATAGTTAATGACTGCTGTTTAATTACAGTACAAATACAATAATAAAAAATAAATGCAGTTACACAAGATTAAACCAGTGGTTCTCAGAATGTTTACAGTCAGGTCCCCCACAAATTCATTAGTCACTGCAAAAACCCTAACAACCACTTGCCATACCATAGCAATCACCAATCATCTGTAAAGCAGCAACATGGGAAACTTATGCACTGTAAAAAGACCTAAAACAGGGGTGTCCAGTCTTATCCACACGGGTGGACATGCCTCCTGTCTGATGGTCCCTGAACCCCCTACACTTTGGCATCGTGTCTTGGTTTTGGAGTATCTTTTGCTGTTTTGACCTAGCTTGTTTTTGACCACTCTTTTGATTACCCTCATGTTTTGTACATAACAGGTTTTGTTCTGACCTTCTCCTATTTACTGACCTGTGTTTTTGGATTGTCTGTTTGGTTCATTAGGCTCAACAAGACTGGCATGAATACAGGTTTTATGGTCAGGCATGCAGGAGCTCTCGTTTATGTTTGAAGGATGATTGTGTTTTATACTGCAAAATAGTTGCTGTTGTTTTATAGTCTATTTGTTTCTAGTTATAGAATTATAAAAGTTCAAAATCTGTATTTTTACAATCTCAACTTACAGTTTTTTTATTTTGCTATTCAACAGCGTTTTGCTGTCAATTTTACAGACTTTATAATTTTTTAAGAATAGCAAAATATCGCTCACTCCAAGTGAGTTTTATATAGTTCTTAATAAGGGTTCTTTGATTCATAACAATAGAGGAACCCTTTTTTGTTGAAATGAGGAACCATTTATAAAAGGTTCCATATAGAAACATCTACAAAATGTTTTCTTTTATATGAAGACCAGCCAAAGAACCATCTAAGCATTTTTAATGTTTTTCTTTTAGCTGTCTGATTTCTATATACAACCATTGCCTTCAGCATAAAACCCTTTTAAAGAGTGTCATTAGCATTAGCATTAGCAATTTTTCCCGAAACGTTAATGTAGCTTTATCAACACTGACCTTTTCTTAAAGTTTTACCAGTTTTTATTGGCAGAAAAAAAGAGGCAGCACGCAAGACACATATTTGGGATGTGGGGGTGGGGGGGTGGCTGGGTACATGCTCCACCAGCTAATCCTATTAGAAAGAATAGGCCTAATGCTAACAGCTCCTATACTATCATCATGGGACCATAAAAGACAAACCTGTGATGCATGACATATGTAATTTCCTCCAAATCTCTAATTTTTCCATGCCTTGTTTATTGATGTTTAACAATTGCGATGTGTTGTTCAGCTGCAAAACACTCTGTCGAGGGTCTCTAAGTGAGATTCTCCACAAGAACAATGAACCCAAACTGAATGGCGTCAAGCTGTCTGTCTCCAGACAACTCCTAAACGATGTGGCTTTCCTCCTGATGCAAAAGCAATCTTGCTAAAACCCCTTCCTTAATTAAACCCACATAAATCTCAATCCAGGGATGATGAACATTATTCATCAACGTGTCATGATTAAAACTCTAACAAAGCACACTCAGACAGGATTAAAGATAATAACTGTATCTTCTGCCAAATTAGATCATCAGCTAATCCCTGAGAGAATGCGATATCGCATGCATAATGTTTTAACATCGAAAAGTGTCTGTACACACTCTGTGACCACTTTATCAGAAACCTGTCCCTTGTAGCTCTTCAGTGCAGGTGTACGGTTAGAGACCATAGCTCATCTGTTGGTGCTCACTTGTATCCAGTTTCTGAGACCACAGACCACTTTTGGCTGAGGTTTTTTGGTGGTCTTAACCTCAACAACAAGGCTGTGCCTGATATGCACATAACAGCAACACACACACTACCATGTCAACATCACTGCTGTGCTGAAAACAGACCACCAACTCAATAATATCTGGACAACAGTGGCCCTACAGTCTGACCAAAATGAATGGGATAATAAAGTGGCCAGTGAGTGGAAGCACAAAGTGGGTGTTTCTAATAAAGTGGCCAGTGAGTGGAAGCACAAAGTGGGTGTTTCTAATAAAGTGGCCAGTGTGTGGAAGCACAAAGTGGGTGTTTCTAATTAAAGTGGCCAGTGAGTGGACGGACAAGGAAGGCACAAGGTGGGTGTTTCTAATAAAGCGGACAGTAAAGGGGTTTCTAATAAAATGGACAGTGAGGGGTTTCTAATAAAGTGGCAAGTGAGTGGATGGACAAGGTAGGCTTTTCTAAGAAAGTGGCCAGTGAGTGGAAGCACAAGGTAGGTGTTTCTAATAAAGTGACCAGTGAGAGGAAGCCCAAGGAAGGCACAAGGTGGGTGTTTCTAATAAAGTGGACAGTGAGGGGTTTTCTAATGAAGTGGCCAGTGGGTGGACACACAAGGTAGGTGTTTCTAATAAAGTAACCAGTAAGTGGAAGCACAGGGTAGGTGTTTCTAATAAAGTGGCCAGTGAGTGCCAGTGATTAATCATCTAGTTTGCTGGAGCCCAAACCAAAGGCCAAAAATCAAGAGATAAAGTGGGTTTCAGATTTTTTTTTTTATTATAATTTCATATCAGTGTACTGTATTTTGTTCTCACATGAAAACACCTTCAGACGGAAGATGAATATTGTTCTACAATCTCCAACACCCTGTCCTTACACTCCTACCCCTACTCTTCACAAAACAACACGAGGCTGCATCTGGATTAGCAATTACGGCAGCGAAACCCTTGAGAACAAGTGCTCCACCGTGTGTGTGTGTGTGTGTGTGTGTGTGTACATGTTCTGTCATTTCCTCAGTGATGTCCACATAGCGAATTGTGCATGTCTGTGTGTGTGTGTGTGTGTGTGTTTGAGTATGTGGGATGAGTCAGACAAAGTGTTCTGCTGTACTATACTGGACGATGTGTGTGTTGTCTTGACTTTTGTTGTGTCACTATGAAAGAAAGTAAATAGAGGAGAGGAAGCAGATGTTTCGCATTGAAGACTCCACCTGGGCAACTTCCTGTCAGTCTGTTGTTTAATAACCCTTATTTAATGGTGGCCTATTTATTTTTAAAGCCACGCACACCCCTTGCCAGACAAAGTGCTCCACCGAACTGATCTGATTTACATGTGTACAACATTTCCATGTAAAAGCCACTTAGTCCATTTCGTCTTAGGCTTTACTTTCTTTGGCTGGAATTCTGATGATGTAATAAATTTTATTCATATGTGCACAATTAGTTACAGCTCAGTCAACAAAATGAACACCTGGAATGAATTAGGCATTCGGTCTAGGAGAATGTAACTTGTTCTTTAATAAAAGTTGTCTCTGGGCTTACTACACAAGATGCCAACTCAGTAACACTGAATTAGAAACCACAGTTCTGTTAGCCATAATATTAAGCTGCACAACACACACACATTGGCCACTTTATCAGAAACACCTACCTTGTGTGTCCACTCACCGGCCACTTTATTAGAAACCCCTAACTTGTGATTCCATTTGCTGGCCACTTTTTTTTAGAAACCCCTACCTCGCGCTTCAACTCACTGAGCACTTTATTAGAAACCCCTACCTCGTTCCATTACTTACTGGCCACTTTAGTAGAAACACCTACCTTGTTTCATTACTCACTGGCCACTTTAGTAGAAACACCTACCTTGTGCCACTACTTACTGGCCACTTTATTAGAAACACCTACCTTGCGCTTCCACTCACTGACCACTTTATTAGAAACCCCTACCTCGTTCCATTACTCACTGGCCACTTTAGTAGAAACATCTACCTCATTCCATTACTTACTGGCCACTTTAGTAGAAACACCTACCTCGTTCCATTACTCACTGGCCACTTTAATAGAAACTCCTACCTTGTACTTCTGGTCACTGGCCACTTTAGTAGAAACACCTACCTTGCGCTTTGACTCACTGGTCACTTTAGTAGAAACACCTACCTCGTTCCATTACTCACTGGCCACTTTAGTAGAAACATCTACCTCATTCCATTACTTACTGGCCACTTTAGTAGAAACACCTACCTCGTTCCATTACTCACTGGACACTTTAATAGAAACTCCTACCTTGTACTTCTGGTCACTGGCCACTTTAGTAGAAACACCTACCTTGCGCTTTGACTCACTGGCCACTTTAGTAGAAACACCTACCTTGTGCTTCGACTCACTGGCCACTTTAATAGAAACACCTACCTTGTGCTTCCACTCACTGGCCACTTTATTAGAAACACTACCTTGTACTTCCACTCACTGGCCACTTTATTAGAAACACCTACCTTGTGCTTCGACTCACTGGCCACTTTATTAGAAACACATACCTTGTGCCATTACTCACTGGCCACTATAGTAGAAACACCTACCTTGCGCTTCTGATCACTGGCCACTTTAATAGAAACACCTACCTTGCGCTTTGACTTACTGGCCACTGCATTAGAAACTCCTACCTTGTTCTTCTAATCACTGGCCACTTTAGTAGAAACACCTACCTCATGCCGTTACTCACTGGTCACTTTATTAGAAACTCCCACATTGTGCTTCCACTCACTTAATATTGTATTAGAAACACTTACCTTACAGTTCCACCTCATAGTTGTACAGGAGTTACAGGCTGTAGCTCACTTGTTGCTGGACCGTGCATCAGCCCTCCTCTAACTCGTTTATCGCTGACATGGTTCTGTGGTCAGAAACCATCAACTGATGACAGCTTAGAGAATGACTAACTCAAACTGCACATCAGCAGATGGGATACAGTCTTTAACTCTACACCAGCAAGGTGGAGCGTAAATGGAGGGGTTTCTGATAAAGTGGCCGGGCAGTGTAATTGCATTACCAGAACATTCGCTTACGCTGCACACACCCACACGCCCACACACAGTCTGTCGTCTGTTGGAGCTCTAACATGGTGAGTGGGCTGAAACACAGAGATGACTGACAGTGTTTATCTGCCTCAACTATTGAATTCATATTAGAAATGACAAATAGAACTTACACACAATAGCGCTTTACACACACACACACACGTTTCACAGTTTCATTACAGACAAAGGGTCTTATGTGGTGCGCATGGCAAAAGGTAATGCATTAAATGCTGGCTGGCCAGCTTAACCAGCTCCAGACCAGTTCCATGACCAGCATAGACCAGTATCATCAGGCTTTTTCCACATATGAGCACCTTCCTTTGCTGTTGCACTACTGTTACTACTCTTGTAGTCACACTGACACATCTTCAGCTACACCAAAATCACTTCCACTGTTTTGAAATTTGAGTTTTCACAACGCACAGACAGTGGCAGATCTAGACCATTTTAACTGTGGGGGGCAGTCAATGGCAATGTTAGAGGGGCCGATAGCTTTCTAGCTTTTTAGGCATTAAGAAAGAAATGGATACATTCATTATCATTTAACATTTCATTTATGCAGTTTTTATATTCACTCTCATCATGTTCATCTGGTTCTATCTGACTTTCTGATATATATGTATATCGACAACACATTTTACTTACCTGCCACTTTGTCAGCTTGTGTTTGCAGAAGTTGAGCAGAATCACACCTAATTTAGGGCGGGCATAAGCGTGTTGTGAGAGGGGCACTGGCCCCCCTACCCTCATGGCTACACTTTACAATAGCTTTTACACTCACTTCTACACTCACTTCCACACTTCACACTAGCTTCTACACTTCACACTAGCTTCTACACTAGCTTCTACACTCACTTCTACACTTCACACTAGCTTCTACACTCACTTCTACCCATCACACTAGCTTCTACACTCACTTCTACACTCACTTCTACACTCACTTCTACCCATCACACTAGCTTCTACACTCACTTCTACACTCACTTCTACACTCACTTGTACACTTCACACTAGCTTCTACAATCACTTGTACACTTCACACTAGCTTCTACACTAGCTTCTACCCTTCACACTAGCTTCTACGCTCACTTCTACACTCACTTCTACCCTTCACACTAGCTTCTACACTCACTTCTACACTCACTTCTACCCTTCACACTAGCTTCTACACTCACTTCTACACTCACTTCTACCCTTCACACTAGCTTCTACACTAGCTTCTACCCTTCACACTAGCTTCTACACTCACTTCTACCCTTCACACTAGCTTCTACACTCACTTCTACCCTTCACACTAGCTTCTACACTCACTTCTACCCTTCACACTAGCTTCTACACTCACTTCTACACTCACTTCTACCCTTCACACTAGCTTCTACACTAGCTTCTACCCTTCACACTAGCTTCTACACTCACTTCTACACTCACTTCTACCCTTCACACTAGCTTCTACACTCACTTCTACCCTTCACACTAGCTTCTACACTCACTTCTACCCTTCACACTAGCTTCTACACTCACTTCTACACTCACTTCTACCCTTCACACTAGCTTCTACACTCACTTCTACCCTTCACACTAGCTTCTACACTCACTTCTACACTCACTTCTACACTCACTTCTACCCTTCACACTAGCTTCTACACTCACTTCTACACTCACTTCTACACTCACTTCTACCCTTCACACTAGCTTCTACAATCACTTCTACACTTCACACTAGCTTCTACACTCACACTAGCTTCTATACTCACTTCTACACTTCACACTAGTTTCTACACTCACCTCTACACTTCACACTAGCTTCTACACTCACTTCTACACTCACTTCTACACTAGCTTCTATACTCACTTGTACACTTCACACTAGCTTCTACACTCACTTCTACACTCACTTCTACACTAGCTTCTATACTCACTTGTACACTTCACACTAGCTTGACCCACTTTGCCAATTATTGGTATTTATTTTTTAAGTGTTGCAGTCATGGTGGTATACGCTAGCTTCTTGCGTTGGCAGTCAGATATACCCACTACTTCAAAACTGCACTACACCACCGGGTTAGAGATTTACTTCTAGTTCCTGCTGGCGTCTGGCCATAAGAAGACTCTGGTCCTGAATCAGTCCACCCCCTGCCTAATGATCTGAATCCGCTCTTTTGCAGTTTAGCTGGAGGGATCTTTTTTATTTTTTTTACCTCAGCGAGTTTGATTTCTCTCAGCCTGCTGCGGGCTGATCTGACACTCCAGCTGGTTCGGTTGTAAGCGGAGATGGGCCGCTTTTTATCGGCCTGAAAGCCGTCCAATTCTGCTGACTGGCGGGGAAAAAAAGCGTAAAGAAAATCTATGTTCACAGAGCCAGAGCCAAACCAGCCTCTTTCTCTCTCTCTCTCTCTCTAACTCTCTCCCTCACTCCCTTGGTTTCTCTATAGCTCTCGCTCTCTCCATCCCTGTTTAAGCTGTAGTTTATGGTGCTGATGCAGGAGAGCTGTACAGTAAAATACAGAACAATGAGTTCACCGATAAAGGAGGGAAAGAGATGAATGAGGGGGAGAGATGATTAAGCGGAAGAGGGGAAGACAGCAAGATGAATGAGAAAGAAGACTGACAGAGAAGCGAGAGCCGGACTGGGGAGAGAGAGAGAGAGAGCGAGAGAGAGAGAGATTATTGAACGTAGAAGCAAGGAGTGAGGGAGAGAGATGATTGAATGAGGCACAGAGAGAGAGATGGAAGACTTTAATCGGTTACTGAAGGTTCACGGTGAAGCGCTCCAAACAGATTTATTTTCTCCCCTCCATGCTGGGATTAATCTATTCTGACAGTTGGGAATTAGCTGGAGACATAAATTTTGCTCCTTGTATCAACAGCTTAGCCGAACGGGGCCTGCTGTCCGCATACAAATATACTTGTTCAAAATAAAGGCTTGTAAATGGTTCTCACCTCAGATATGCCATTCTAAGAAAAGACTTTAATTAGCATTCAACCTTTGCATTATGCAGAAATTGCTTAAATAGGCCCAGCTTTCCCGACCCAGGTTAATCTCTTTCTGTGAGCCCCCCAGTGGCCATGCCACCAGCAAGAAGGAAATCATTGAGGATATTTGGCTCATAACTCACTCATTCATTCACTCATGTTTAGCAGGCTAAAGGTTCACCACCAAGAAACTCTATTGGTACTCGTATAGCTACGATGCTTTGCATCCATGACACCATGTGCCTTTGTTTAATTAATTACTTTATTTTTCAGCTCTCGTCCCAGTTTTTAACCTTATCCAGTTCCCATCCACTGGCACTGGTACCCTACACTCTAAACAAAGAAAGGTTCCATATAGTATTGAAAAGCAACAGTGGAATCATTTTACATGCCATAAAAACTCAATAGTGTTGCAGTACTACAAAACTTTCTGGTTACAGCATTAAAAGCTATCGTAGGCTACAGCTATGCTAGGTCGTGTGAAATGTTATGACATACAGCTAACAAAAAAAAATCATTAACACACAAGAAAAACACTTTGCGGCTTCTGTGAAAAGAGGCTAAGCCACCCTGCATCGGTTCTTCATCCTTACACACCTTATTTACATGACTTATTTTGGGGATCCAAAAGTGGTTTTCCTAGCATCCTGCTTTTTTCCATACAACACCTTGCATGTACACTGCATTATTAAAAGTATGTGGACACCTGATCATTCCACCTAAACTTGTTGAACATCCCATTCCAAAGAGTTGCCAATTTTTGCAGCCTTAACTGCTTCCACTCAGAATATGCTTATATGAGGTGAGAGTCCAAGCCCAAACCCTGGAAAACAGCACCCTGACCACCCTTTCTCCTCCAAACTGTACTGTTGGCACTCAGCATCCTGACAAGGAGTGGCATCCAGCAAACCCTGATTCGTCCATCAGAGTGCCAGATAGCGAAGCAAGATTCATCAGATCAGAGAAACAACATTTCCACTGCTCCAGTGTCCGGCAATGTTGTTTTTTACATCACTCCAGCCAGTGCTCGGCATTGTGCATAATGATTTTAGGCTGGTGTGCATCTGCTTGGCCATGGAAGCTTATTTCATGATGCTCCTGATGCTCAGTTCCTGTGCTAATGTTGCTTCCAGAGGCCATTTGGAATTGTGTAATGAGTAAGGCAACAGAGGATGGTTTTTTTTTCGCATTATACATTTCAGCACTTGAACATATGTGTCTAAGGTGACTGCAGGTGACAACACCTGTTAGAGATGGCTGACACTGCTAAACTCAATCATTGGGGGGATGTCGGTATAATTTTGTCTCTATATGGTAAGACAGTGTCCATGTAGCATCAGACTACATGAATTCAGCCTGATTTTGACACAATTTTGTCAGATCCAACAAGTTAACAGTGTTGGGCCCAAATATGAGAATCGTGGAAGACAAATGGGTGGTAAAGTGTGACATAATCGAAAAACAGAGATGTGACGTCTAGGATGCAGCACGAAAAGTCCTGCACCCTGACGAAAAGTCTAGCATGTCAGAATGTCTTGTTTTTTTCCTATGATGTGTTCCGTGGCATTGCCCAATGGAAGGACACAGTGCTGTCCGGTGCACATATGTAAACATGGCGAAGAGAAAGAGGTGAAACAATGAAACCATTATTTTATTTTTTTAAGCAGAACATAGCAGCATTTTCAAAACCCTAAACCCAGTAGTCCCCATCCATGACCATGACCTTCTGTTTAACCTGATTAACCTGGTAGGTAGCATCACACATAACACTTCAGTAGCTATGACTGACCATGAGTGATGATTGGTGAGCGATGATTGATAATGTGAGCGATGATTGGTCACCATCAATACCACCTAGTGTTGCCAGTCTCCCAATCAGGACATGCAGGGGTGCTTCCAGGGATTGTGGGCCCCATGAAAATACATTACACTGGGCCCCACGACTCTAACAAGTCTGCCAATTATTACATTTTAGGGTCCTGTCAATCACAGACCCTTAGAACCCCCCATATGGCACCCCTGAATGAATAGCAGGATGAGTGTCTAACCTGACATTGTGAACATTGTAAAAAAGACTAAAACATTGTGTTGTCTGATTCTGGCATTAGGCATGAAGCAGCATATTCAGAGCCATTAGGTGTAATAACTTGCTGCACTGTTAAAAGTGTAGGATCCTTAAGGAAGAATCTTCAATTTGAAACTGCAGAGGAACCTCTTAAGATGCTTTGAAGAACCTTCATGTAACCTTTTTTGTCTTTTAAAAACTTTATTTTGTTGAGGGTTCCTCAAAGCACCTTAAGAGGTTCCTCCACAGTTTCAAACTGAAGAACATCCAAATGTTTCTCAACAATCTTATACTTTTAACAGTATGTGAGGGAGCTTTTAGAGACATTAAACTCTTCTAAACTATTTTAACTGGGTACATTTTTTAATTAAAATTCCCACTCTGAATGACTTTTAAATCTCTGAGCTTTTAAATTATGAAGAGAATTTTTAAGATTTGGTTAAATTCCTCTTGACTAAGGTTATAGTCATTAATGTATATTCAGGTCATTTTGTTGGGCGGGTTCTAATTCAATTCTGAAACCACTGTGCTCTCGAGTGGTTGGCCAAATGGTGTGTTTCCTTTCCCACGCAGTGTAGAGGAACAACTGTCCCAGTCGCCCCCTCTCCTCTGCATTTTTACTAAAGGGCCTCAGAAGGGAATGTCTTGTCATAGAAGCTGCCTTGAGGGCAGACCATAGGCTTCCACATCTCCTACTGCGGATTTTCACATTGAGGGTGCTGGGGGGGGGGGGGGGGGGCAGTGATAGGAGAGATTTCATCAAACCACTTACCCACTCATATAGGGACATATAGGAGTGAACACATAGTGACACACAGTTATCTATAAGCATGCACAAATCGTATGTCGCATAAAAGCTCAGCGGCCACCTTAACGCCTAAATTATGTCTGTCCTTGTTTACAAAGAATAGTGTGTCATAATACATATGATAATCCATATAAACACACCTATTCGATATAACTTAACACTATCCACAATTTGAGCAGAGTGTGCGAAGCTTTAAGTGTGCAGTTAGCATCATGCTAATTGGTTCTTTAACTAAAGAAGCCCACTCCACATACCGATCTACTGAATTAGGGGAATAAATGTAGAACGGAATCAGTTGAGTACAGCATCTCACAGGAGTAGAGCTGATTTTGGATCAGTCTATAAGTACTGTAGATTATTATCATAAATTTAATCCTGAATCCATTCTCCCATTACACACTGCTCTGTAAGCCAGCTTCCAACTCCACTGAGAACAGATTGGCTAAGTGTGTGTGTATGTGTGTGTGTGTGTGTGTGTGTGTCTGTGTGGCCTGGAGCTCCTAATGGGACAGAAATGGGTTAGACATGTTAAATCACTGTAAGGGTGCGGTTAGCGGCTATCAACGCTCACTCACACACACACACATGCGCGAACACACACATACACGCACAAATTTACTGCTGGCTGTATGCTGTAAATCTCACTAGTCTGTGGGGCACATGGTGGGTGGCAGAGACAGATCAAGAGAGAAAAGAGAGAGAGAGAGAGAGAGAGAGAGAGAGAGAGAGAGAGAGAGAAAGAAAGAGGGGAAGAGGGAGAGTGCAGTTGACCATGGTCACACTGCTTTAGCCCAGAAGCTGGTTTCATCTAAAAACTGTTTTATCCAACATCTGGTTTAATCTAGAAGCTTTGTTAATGTACAAACTGCTATAATCTGGAAACTGGTTTACTAACAGAATAGTTTTAGCTGAACTAGCAGGATTAATATACAACCTTCCGCAGTACGGAAACTGGAATCATCTATAAACTGGTGTAATCTATGAACTGAATACATCTGGAAAGTGGTATAATGTAAAAGATGGATTAACCTATAAACCTTATCAAAACAGAAACTGATATAATGTAGCAGCGGTATTACTCTTAAACCCTTACAAAAAAAAGGTATAATCTAAAGCTGGGTACTTTATAAAATGTATTCATGTACAAAGTGAACTAATCTCTTTGATGGTTTAATTAGGAGGCAGATTTAATCTAGAAACTGCCATCAAGAGGTTTTGTTCATTTAGAAGATTAAATAATTTAGAAACTGGTTTAATGAAAGAACAGCTTTAACATTGCAGCTGGATTCATCTAGAAGCTTTATCAGTACAGAAACTGGTGGAATCTAGAAACTCTTCCTATCTAGAAAGTTGGATTAATCTGTAAATAATATCAACATAGAAACTGGTATAATCTAGAATCTGAGTTAATCTATAACTCTATCAGCATAGAAACTGGTATAATCTAGAATCTGAGTTAATCTATAACTCTATCAGCATAGAAACTGGTATAATCTAGAATCTGAGTTAATCTATAACTCTATCAGCATAGAAACTAGTATAATCTAGAATCTGAGTTAATCTTTAAAACTGGCAATAATCTCAAAACAGGTTTGATCTGAAATGGGTTAATCTATAAAATGCATCAATACAGAGAGTGGCATAATCTAGAAACCGATATCATCCACAAATTGGATTAATCTTCAAACTTCATTAAAATACTTTATGTTTTTATGTAAATAAAGATTATAGATGAACCCAGTCTATATGCTATTATATGGTATAATCTAAAAATAGACAAATCTAGAAGCTAGGTTAATCTTTAAACTTTATAAATAGATACATTTTATGGTTAATGGGTTTATACATTAATCCAGATTCTAGATTATACAAGGGTATTATACTATAGTATAATCTACACCAATAGATTATTTTATGGTATAATCTAAAACTGGAATAATCTGAAAACTGTGTTAATCTTTTAAAATTTTATAAATCTAGAAGCTGGTATAATTTATAAATTGTCTTGATATGCAAACTGGATTAATTTACAGTCAGGATTGTACAATGAATGTAGAGAGTGTAGAAACTGCCTGAGTCTAGAAGCTAGTTTAATGAAGAAGCTTATCTAGCACCAGCATATTTTATCTGGAAGCGGGCATAGTTAAGAAATCTTCCATCATTAAAGTCATTAAACTCATACGTTGACTAAACATTTCTTTAGACCCCTGTTCTCCTGGGCCTTTTCCACTCTGTACTCTGCACTGGCTCTAAGTGTTTTAGAGTCATTGTCTCACAGCCAGACAAAGCCATGTCAAACTCCTAATCTGTGGTCTAAGTGCAGGCTTGTGAATCCTTCCCTGTGGGTCCGCTCTGTTAGAGACAGGAGGGTAATCTGTCAGGAACAGGCTGAAGGTTGTTGGCTTGAGGTTCGGTACTGATACTGAAATCTGGCCCTGAAGAGGATTCGTTCAGATCAATTTAACTAATCGTCAAGAACATATGTCAAAGAGAGAGTGTGTGTATGTGTGTGTGTGTTCCCACATCTGCTCTTGTTGCTGTTGTTGTGTTTTTGTCTTGCCAGAGTTATTTTGTCATCACCTTTGACCTGCATGTCTGGAATTTAGAGTTGAAACCATGTCTAGACAGCTTGTATACTGTGTGTGTGTTTTATCCAGAAGTAAAACTTGTTTCCTGTTTACATGCACAAGGCCACATATCCTTTCATGTCTTGCACTGTGAGTGTGTGTGTGTGTATTTGGTCCATAAACCTACCCAACCGTGATCTGCTCACACACTCCATTATAAACACAAAACTTGACAAGAAAAAAAACTCAGCTGGGAATTTATGTAGCGTGTGAATAAACAGGGTTTGTTTTAGTAATCATTCAAATAAAATTCTAAACTCCTGAGTTGTCTTTTCCCCCCACCCTCTACCACCAAACACATATACACCTATCAGCCATAATATTAATACCACCTGCTTAATATTGACCATTCTTGACTCCGCAAGACCTCTGAAATGCCTCATGTGGTATCAGGCACCAAAACAGATCCTTTAGGTCCATGTTGGGAAATGGGTCCTCCAGGGATAACATTCCTGTCTGTGGTTTACTGGTTGTTCTTTCTTGGAGCACTTTTGGTAGGTCCTGACCACTGCATACCAGAAAACCCCCTGACCTGCCTGACGTTTTGGAGATGTTCTGACCCAGTCATCTAGCCAACACAATCTGGCCCTTGTCAAAGTGGCTCAGATTCTTATGCTTGACTATTTGTCCTGCTTCTAACACATCAGCTTCATGAACTGACTGTTCACTTGCCGCCTAACATACCCCACCCCTTGAGAGATGCCGCTGTAGATAAGAAGATAAACAGTACTAATGTTATGGCTGATTCATGCATATCTGTTTCATTTATCGTCCAAACCCATCAGTGAACCTACATGGTTTATATGTAATGATGATAATGTTACCATTGTGGCAAATCTTTCTTTGACTTCACCTGGTCATTTTCTCTAGAGCAAAGGGTATCACTTTATTTGGATGGTCCATAATAGTGTTGATGGACCAAATGCATCATAGATGCTCACCTGACATTCAGCTAACATTCATGTATTAAACGCAGCTGAACTCTAAATTGAATGTAAACGACGGTCTACTGAATGATTTAGGGTTAGATTTAAGGTTTAGGTTAGGATTTAGGGTTAGATTTAAGGTTTAGGTTAGGGTTGGGATTCAGGGTTGATTCAAGTGTAAGGTTAGGGTTGGGATTAGGGTTAGGATTAGGGTTAGATTTAAGGTTTAGGTTAGGATTTAGGGTTAGATTTAAGGTTTAAGTTGAGGTTAGGATTTAGGGCTAGATTTAAGGTTTAGGTTAGGGTTTGGATTTAGGGTTAGATTTAAGGTTTAGGTTAGGGTTGGGATTCAGGGTTGATTCAAGGGTTAGGTTAGGGTTGGGATTAGGGTTAGGATTAGGGTTAGATTTAAGGTTTAGGTTAAGGTTAGGATTTAGGGTTAGATTTAAGGTTTAAGTTAGGGTTAGGATTTAGGGTTAGATTTAAGGTTTAGGTTAGGATTTAGGGTTAGATTTAAGGTTTAGGTTAAGGTTAGGATTTAGGGCTAGATTTAAGGTTTAAGTTAGGGTTAGGATTTAGGGTTAGATTTAAGGTTTAGGTTAAGGTTAGGATTTAGGGTTAGATTTAAGGTTTAAGTTAGGGTTAGGATTTAGGGTTAGATTTAAGGTTTAGATTAGGATTTAGGGTTAGATTTAAGGTTTAAGTTAGGGTTAGGATTTAGGGTTAGATTTAAGGTTTAGGATAAGGGTTAGGATTAGGTGCAGGGTCATATTAAAGGTTTAGGTTAGGGTTGGGATTCAGGGTTGATTCAAGGACAAGGGTAAGGTTTGAGAAGGGTTACATTCAATAAACAATCATTTACATTCAACTTACAGTTCAGTCACATTTAAAATTTAGATGTTCAGCTGAATGTTAGATAAATGTCAGATGAGCAATGTACAATGGACCAAGTAAAGTTATTCAGACAAAACTAATCTTATTGACTTTGTTTACATCTCAGCCATTTAAATATGCAGAGAACCTTGGGAAATTGTTGGAATTCTCCTTTTAGTAATCTTTAATAGGCTTGTTTAAGTGGTTTAACCAGATAACGCACTGTTATACATAAACATGGACTGAATACTTGGCTCATCTTTCATCAGTGCTCAGTTTGTGACTAACGAGCCGATCTTGTCCAGATATTTTTAAATAGCAATAGCCATATCATCAAAACAATATATTTGTAATTATATATATGTGTGTGTGTGTGTGTGTGTGTGTGTGTGTGTGTGCGCGCAAATGTGTGTGTGTGTTACGTGCGAATTACGTGAGGTTTCTGCTGGATCTCTAATCACAGCTGCCTGTTAGAGCAGGAGATACTCAAACACTCTCAAATGGAGAGTGTGTGTTTGGGATAGAGAGAGAGAGAGAGAGAGAGAGAGAGAGAGAGAGAGGGGCAACCTTGAGTTTGATTAATCATACTGTCCATGTCAGAGAGAAAGAAAATAAGACTGAAAAGTAGAGAGAGAGAGAGAGAGAGAGAGAGAGAGAGAGAGAGAGAGCAAGTAAGACTGAAAGATATATAGATATAAAGTACATGTAAATATATTATATATATCCTTATTATATTATAGAATCCTTCATTAAATAAACAGTCTTTATTTTATATATTGCTATATTTATTCACTTCTGTCAAATATTCTGTAATTATTGTTAATTTTATTGTTTTGTAATTTTGTTGGCATTATTATTATTTTTGTAATGCTTTGGCGATATTGTTATCATTACAGTCATGCCAATAAAGCTTCTTTGAATATTGAATTTTGAGAGAGAGAGAGAGAGAAAGAGAGAGAGAGAACACAGAAATAAGAGACTTTTCTTTCTCTCACACTCACTTTTTACCTTCTCTCAATCTCTTATTCTCACTCTTTCTCACTCTCTTACACTCCTCTGTTCTTCTCTCATTCTCTGCTTCTCTAACTCACTTTCCTCTCTCTACATCTCTGTTCCTCACACTCACTCTTTCTCTCTCACACTCACTCTTTCTCTGTCTCACTCTCGATCTTTCTCACCTCTATTACACTCCTCTAGTCCTCTCTCTGTTTCTCTCTTTCTTTAGAGGGCAAGTCCTGTAAAATGTCCCCACTTCTCCCAGCACACTGAGGACATTTGGTCCCCATTATAAGATAAATACACACAGGGGCACAAAAACACACAGGCTGATTTCATTATGTGAAGGCAGTGCTATCAGGGTAATGTGAGAGTGTTGGAGTCGTTCAGGAGAAACCCTTTGAGCGTGTGTGTGTGTGTGTGTGTGTATTAATGTCTGTGTGCGCGGTTCATCGTCCCTTACTGGAAGTCTCGTCTGGATTTCTCTCCAAAGCCCTCATCCTTCCTGTCTGCAATATTAATGAACGAGTGTTTGCTGAACAAAGGATGGAAAAAAGAGAAAAGATGAAGAAAAAAAGACGGCGGGGGCAAAAAAAAAAAAAAATCATGTCCGAATTGCAAATTGCAAGGGCCATTATCTTCTATTAAGGAAGTCATTCATCTTTAAGTGCCCCTAAACGCTGTTACCACGGAAACACTCCGACGTGTCGTTAAGGCTCAGTGACTTACACACACATGCACACACACACACACACAGTGTCAGAGTTACTTTATATTCTTAGATCTCTTAATGTTCGGACAAGCCCTCAGGACACATTATATCTTTAAGTTCCATTAAATTTTAGACATTACTGTAAGATAATATGTACTGTAGATTGTGTGTCAGAAGTTTTTGGACACCTAGCTGTACCAGCCAGCATGATTTCTTTTGTCAGTTTGCAATAATTTATAAAATGTACAATGTTGTACAATTCACATGTTGAGCCATACATGGCCCAGAGTTTGAATACCATGACAAACGAATATGGCTGCAAATGAAACTCAAATTCAACCTAAAAAAAATCTGTCCCAACTCGACTGTAGCCCAACAAAATTCTGTCCCAACACAAATGCAACCTAACAAAATTCTGTCCCAACCCAAACGCAATCTAACAAAATTCTGTCCCAACCCAAACGCAATCTAACAAAATTCTGTCCTAATCCAAATGCAATCTAACAAAATTCTGTCCCAACCCAAACGCAATCTAACAAAATTCTGTCCCAACCCAAATTCAATATAACAGAATTCTGTCCTAATCCAAACGCAATCTAACAAAATTCTGTCCTAACCCCACTGCAGCCAGACAAAATTCTGTCTTAACCCCACTGCAGCCAGACAAAATTCTGTCTTAACATGACTGCAGCCAGACAAAATTCTGTCTTAACACGACTGCAGCCAGACAAAATTCTGTCCTAACCCCACTGCAGCCAGACAAAATTCTGTCCTAACCCCACTGCAGCCAGACAAAATTCTGTCTTAACACGACTGCAGCCAGACAAAATTCTGTCCTAACACGACTGCAGCCAGACAAAATTCTGTCCTAACATGACTGCAGCCAGACAAAATTCTGTCCTAACCCCACTGCAGCCAGACAAAATTCTGTCCTAACCCCACTGCAGCCAGACAAAATTCTGTCCTAACACGACTGCAGCCAGACAAAATTCTGTCCTAACACGACTGCAGCCAGACAAAATTCTGTCCTAACCCCACTGCAGCCAGACAAAATTCTGTCCTAACACGACTGCAGCCAGACAAAATTCTGTCCTAACATGACTGCAGCCAGACAAAATTCTGTCCTTACATGACTGCAGCCAGACAAAATTATATCCAAACCCAAATTCAATATAACAAAATTCTGTCCTAACATGACTGCAGCCAGACAAAATTCTGTCCCAACCCAAACGCAATCTAACAAAATTCTGTCCTAATCCAAATGCAATCTAACAAAATTCTGTCCTAACACGACTGCAGCCAGACAAAATTCTGTCCTAACACGACTGCAGCCAGACAAAATTCTGTCCTAACATGACTGCAGACAGACAAAATTCTGTCCTAATCCAAACGCAATCTAACAAAATTCTGTCCCAACCCAAATTCAATATAACAAAATTCTGTCCTAACCCCACTGCAGCCAGACAAAATCTTGTCCCAACCCAAATGCAACCTAATTTTTTTTTTTTTTTTATCACAAATGCTCATTTATACAAAATGTTGAGACATCAGCCTAATTTGTAGTGGGTAATAAGATAATAAACTTAAATAAACAGAGTTCAGTACGGCAATAGTCTTGAAGTGTAGGTAATAGAGAAAATGATTCCAAATGTGCTCTGCACTAAAACAAAATACATCCTTAACTAATTCTGACCATGAAAACTGAATTTCCATCAAGTGTATGCGTGAGTTCTTCACAGCACTGAAAAGCTTGAGAGAGAAACTATGGTATTTGACGGGAAACATCTGTCACAAGACCACATATGCATAGATTTGCAATGTACAGTATGGAAGGTATACTGAATTGTGAGATCTTTGGTTGACAGTGTCCAAATGCTTCATATACGTTTAGCCTAAATGGAATTTCATATAAATCCTTTCACAATAATCGACTGCCTGCTTGAAGGTCGTGTGAACATTCTTCCATGTACGAAAAGCTTAAAAGAAAATGTTATTTAAAAAAAAAATAATAATAATAATATTTTTAAAAATGTGTAATGTTTTGCATGGGAAATGTTCTACAGCTACAACCAGGAAGGACACACTCTCAAGGCTAAATTCAAAGTGTAATTGCTGTTTGCACTTGGATAAATTGGAGAACCGAATACATTTGAGGCAACAGAAACAGGGGAATTTTTACGACTGCTAAATGAGATGTTCTACTTGTGTGCTAACTGCTAACTAGTGTTGCCCCAAAGAGCATGGTCCTCATCTTTGGTTCCTCCTAGTGATTCTTTCTCATGCCCCAACGTTATTTTCCTATTGAAGTTCAGTTTTTCTCAGTGGTTTTTCGTCATTCTCTTAGATAGCTTTTAAAACCCGGTTTCTCTATTTAAGACTTGGTTCTTCACCATGCTCCAAAGAGATTTCTCCATTTAAGACTCGGTTCTTCTCAGTGGTTCTTCACCATGCTCCAAAGAGGTTTCTCCATTTAAGACTTGGTTCTTCACCATGCTCCAAGGAGGTTTCTCCATTTAAGACTCGGTTCTTCACCATACTCCAAAGAGATTTCTCCATTTAAGACTCGGTTCTTCTCAGTGGTTCTTCACCATGCTTCAAAGAGGTTTCTCCATTTAAGACTTGGTTCTTCACCATGCTCCAAGGAGGTTTCTCCATTTAAGACTCGGTTCTTCTCAGTGGTTCTTCACTATGCTCCAAAGAGGTTTCTCCATTTAAGACTCGGTTCTTCTCAGTGGTTCTTCACTATGCTCCAAAGAGGTTTCTCCATTTAAGACTTGGTTCTTCTCAGTGGTTCCTTACCATGCTCCAAAGAGGTTTCTCCATTTAAGACTTGGTTCTTCTCGGTGGATCTTCCTCATCCCCAAACTAGGATGTCTTCAACCTAAAATTTGGCAAAAAAAAACAGTAGTTTCTCTTTGGTGATGAGATCATTTTTTGACTTTGGAAGCTGACAAGTACCATCCAGCAGCACCTTTCCCTGTTCTCGCGGTATTAGCAGCATGAAAGCTTCCTTTAAGTGGGGCGATTGCACACAGCAGGAACTCATTTAGGAGCAATTAGGGAACAGTGATGGAATTAAAAGCTTCTCTCTGCCTGATACGAGCATGGGAACATTTCGTCTACTTTTATAAGAACACCCCCCCCCCCAACACACACACACTTCCTTACAAGCAGCACGCTGCAGAGAAAGTGACTGAGCGAGGTTAATGCTTGGAGACCTTCCACGGATATTCCACTCGAACAAAAGAGCGACAGTCATTTTAGGCGACTCCCATGGTCAAGATTTCAGACTTCACACAAAGGAGGCAGAAAAGATTAATGTGTGTTTAAGGACGTCATGTTCTGTGATTTTTTTGTGGATTTTTTTGTCATTTTAGGCCCCCCACACTCCCTCCATCCTCTCTCTCCTAGACTGTAAAACCGATAATTAATCTCACATGAGAGGTCAGATTTGAAGGGCCAAAAAAGATTTAATGCAACATAAGTACAGGTTCTTTGACTTTCCAGGAGATTTCACAGGCTGTTTTTCCTTAATGGAAGAGATGTTGAAGTGGTGCTGCCGGTGTGAACTGTAGACTGCATTAATTCAGTGTGTGTATGTGTGTTATTTTTCAGCTGCGACTCAGCGACAAGCAGCTAAAGGCCTACCAATCAAACACACTGTGTCCTTTCTTTCCACTCACTGGCCATTTTATTAATAACCCCTACCTTGTGCTTCCACTTACTGGCCATTTTATTAATAACACCTACCTTGTGCTTCCACTTACTGGCCACTTTATTAGAAACAC
The DNA here is from genome assembly GCF_030463535.1 of Salminus brasiliensis. Classification (NCBI taxonomy): domain Eukaryota; kingdom Metazoa; phylum Chordata; class Actinopteri; order Characiformes; family Bryconidae; genus Salminus; species Salminus brasiliensis. The sequence continues at coordinate 30,636,390 of NC_132878.1, forward strand.
CTACCTTGTGCTTCCACTCACTGGCCACTTTATTAGAAACATCTACCGTGTGCTTTCACTCACTGGCCACTTTATTAGAAACACCTACCTTATATTTCTATTCACTGCCCACTTCATTAGAAACACCTACCTTGTGCTTCCACTAACTGGCCACTTTATTAGAAACACCTACCTTGTGCTTCCACTCAATGGCCACTTTATTAGAAACAACAGCCTTGTGCTTCCACTCACTGGCCACTTTATTAGAAACACCTACCTTGTGCTTCCACTCACTGGCCACTTTATTAGAAACACCTACCTTGTGCTTCCACTCACTGGCCACTTTATTAGAAATAACAGCCTTGTGCTTCCATTCACTGAGTGTCATTATCAGTGCAACTTTATGATTTAGAGTGAGTCCAGACAAGAGCAGCTCAGAAACTGACCACTGATAAAGGTTAGAAAGGGTCAGGATGTTAATACACACTGTGTATCAACAGATGGGCACTGGTGGAGCTACAAAGGAAGAGTTTCTGATAAAGTGGCCTGTGAGTGTGCATGGCAATATAATCCCAGATCCACTTCTTCAATGACAGACTAAAAGGGTTAAATCAGCTCTCGAACACGTCGGACCCATAAAGGACAGTTTTCTATTAGGCCCTTCATGTTAATAACCGTTCTCTGACCAAAACTGTCCATTACTATCCCATAAACCTCGGCTCTAATTCTTCTCTCTTTTTTTCGTCTCCTTATCATCCGCTCTTTTATTCCCTCCCTCTAATTCCTGTCTGATTCATTCTATCTGTCTCTAATCCCCTCTCCATTTCTCCTTCGCTCTCTCCCTCCGTCTCTCAGCCTCTCATCCAGAAGAGGATCGATATCCGTGCTCCGGCCCCATCTTGCTTTTGCTGATTCTTCATTCAGCTTGACAAAACTAATTATAGTTTCATGCTGTGTGTCCTGAAGCGGCATCCTCTTCTCTCCCACTCTCTCTGTCTCTCTTTTTCCTTCCTTGTCTTTCCTCTCTCGCTCGTCTGCTCCCTCTTTCCCTCCTGTCTCCTCTGTTCATTGTTGATGAGAGCCTAATGTGAAGCGCAGCGCCTCCCTGGTGGCCGCCAGAGGTACTGCAGGTGTGGGAGAGAAAACAAGTGCTGTTTCATGTTGGCATGCTGACGTTCTCTGCGCCGTGCAAACTTTGAAGAAAACATCCACAATGTTTAAAGGGCTTAAAACAAGAGCAAAGTATTTTTTTTTTGTCAAATCATGATGACGGCCCACACCAGGCTGAATAAAACATACCACCATGCAAGAACAGAGTCCAGTTGGGTTCTGTGGAAAAACACTGTAAAGGTTAATAGCGTTGAAAGACTAAAGTTTTAAAGGCTATTAGTAACAAACTCGAAAAGTGAAATTAAGGAAATGCAGAATGGTTGGATAACGTAAGTGGTTCCTTCTTCCAGGCAGTGACTTGGCTGATGGTTGCTATGGTGTTGCTAGGTGGTTGCTATGGTGTTTTTAAAAGTGGTTGGTGGATAGGTGCTACAGTGTTAGGTGGTTATAGAGAGATATAGCTATCAGAGTGTAGAAACTTTCACATTATCTCAAACCACTTTCTCTTAGTAGAAAAACAGACTAGGCCAAACCTAATGCACACTGGTAATCATGGGGACTTGGGTCAACAACATAGGTCAGGTCATAGCACTAAGGTCATATGACTCAGGACTGTTTCTTGACTCAGAATCGAGACTTGAGACTAGCTAGATTTCAGCCATAAAATAAAAACTACCACAAACTTTAATGCTGTAAACAAACACAACACTTACATGAGTGAATTTGATGGTTTTGCTATGCTTGTGCGAAGTGAATTTACCATAACTGTATCCACTGTAGTCTGCCAAGAAGCTAAATGCTCTTCATTTATAGTTTTTTTCTTACTGGGTCTGAGCCAATGGCAGTAAATGAGAAGTACTTCACCTAAAAGCAAAAGCAAGAGCGTCAGAATTAAATCAGTCAGAAGTAAACTGCAGTCTTTACTGTAAAGCCATTCTCCAACAGTTCACAGTGGCATCAGGTCCAGCATGACAAGCTTTTCATTATAGAAAACCCTTCAGTCTGAACCGGTTGCATGTAATAAATACAGTGTTTAAAAGGAGGTCTAGTTCATGCTAGCTAGTGAAATAGCTAGTTGTCTAGCATACTTTCCACAGAATTCATAAGCTAACCAACCTTACTTAGCCTAACGGATCTTTGCCCTTTCTTTTAAACACCATATCACTGCTGTCACACAAAAAAAATTTATCTCTAAATGTTCATTTTACAGGAGAAGGCTTTCAACAAAAGTCAATGGAAAAAGGCTATTAGTATATCATGCTCACTGACAGACATATATATATATATATATATATAGTGCTGTAATGCAGTGCCACTGTATGTGTCTGATTTTGTATCTGTTTAGTACACCAAATATCTAAACATCTGTGTCTGGATTGGGATTTGAACTGGAAGTGGGTGTGGCCTAATCTGGATAATTAACTTTATATACAGCTATTCCTGTATGATAAACGATGAAGAGCTTCAGTGCGTGTATTCACTTGTTTACTGGAGACCCCAGCAGAGATCTGCTGCCTCATTTTCAGTTACCCCTAATAGAGCACTCATATTCTAAACGCCTGGGCCACTATCATTTACAAACACACACACACACACACACACACACACACATAAACTCATATATATGAATGTTAATGGCTTTTGTGTGTGTGCTGGTGTGTTAAACAGGTCCATCAGAGGTCACACACGAGACACTGACTGATTCACTGACATTTACTTTTCATCCTCCTGCAATCCATCACAGGCTGAAGCACAATCAGTGTGTGTGTGTGTGTGTGTGTGTGTGTTTTTGAGTGTACGTGTGTTGTTGCTGAACGACAAAACACACAAACACAAACCTTTATCATAACAACAAGGCAGAGCTTTGTTCGAAACAAGGCCTGCAAACAAGGAGGAGTGTATGTGTTCGGGTGGGGGGGTTACATTAATGAGAGTAAAAAGGGAGAGTCAACAGAAAGGAAGAGAGAGATAAAAAGTGAGGAAGAGAGAGATAGACAGAAAGAAAGAGAAAGAATCCTACTCACATACGTCCTTCCCTCCATAACACACACACACACACACACACACACACTCACACACTACATAAACAACAACTAGATCGATCAGTTTATGGGCAGCTCTAGAAGAACATTTCCCTATGGGAGTCCCACAGAAAGAGCAGTGTGCTATCACACACACACACACACACACACACACACACACACACACACACACACACACATTTTATAATCAGACATTACTGTTCCAAACTGTCAGGCATTAAGTCAATGCAGCCCTGAACCGGGGACAGAACCATCATCATAAAATACAGCAGCAATCCAGCTCGCAGGATGATTCACTTTATGACCATCCACACACACACACACACACACACGCATTGACTCTCCAGTGTGTATTCCTCTCTGTAGTGCTACTGGGATGGGATTAGGTGTATGTGGGGAGGGGGTGTGTCTCAGTGAGTCCTGTCTGAATATCTTAGCTTTAGTTTAACTACAGTTATGAAACACTGTATATGTGTGTGTGTGTGTGTGTGTGTGTGTGTGTGTGTGTGTGTGTGAACAGGCAGAAAATCCAGATAACAAACGAGTCATAACCAAGGTCTGGCCCATACTTATAACTTCATTCAGCCCGCATCACAGAACACAGTCACAGACCCCAACAGTTAGGCCGGTTTTGGGCCTAAACAGAAACGCTAACAGATAGCAGACAACTACAAATACAACCCGATTGAGGCACATATGGATCGGTTATTGACAATGGCCAGTCTACACCTGTGGTAGCAACATTTAAAGTATGACATGGCATTTAACTCCAGTCCACATGTGATCAACATGCAGCCAACCATGTGAAATCCCAGACTGCAGAAAGTCATGGACTAATGATGCCGCAGTTAAGCCACTTTTGGGCAAGTGTACTGTGGACCAATGAACCATGTGACCCAAAACGGGCCCAAAATGTAGCTTGGTCTGGCTGTTTTCCAGCACACTGATTCGGACCAGATAAAGGTATGTGTAGGCAAGAACTAGGCCATGACTCAAATTATCTGGTCATTCAGGATAAGAGTTTTTGTGAGGTTGAAGTCTGTTTGGGACAAAACTGTGTTGATCTACAATCAGAATAGAACAGGATTTTGTGGGTCTACATTCAGGATATGACAGAATGTTGTGTCTACAGTCAGATGGGAACGGGATTGTGTTGGTCTACAGTCAGATTGAGAAAGGATTGTGTTGGTCTACAGTCAGATTAATAGAGGATTTTGCTGGTCTACAATCAGATTAGAACAGGATTCTGTTGGTCTACAGTCAGATTGATAGAGGACTTTGTTGGTCTACAGTCAGAGGGGAACAGGTTTGTGTTGGTCTATAGTCAGAGTGGAACAGGATTTTGTGGGTCTACATTCAGGATATGACATAATGTTGTGTCTACAGTGAGATTGGAACAGGATTGTGTTGGTCTACAGTCAGATTGGAACAGGGTTGTATTGGTCTACAGTCAGATTGGAACAGGATTGTGTTGGTCTACAGTCAGATTGGAATGGGATTGTGTTGGTCTACAGTCAGATTGAGAAAGGATTGTGTTGGTCTACAGTCAGATTAATAGAGGGTTTTGTTGGTCTACAGTCAGATTGAGAAAGGATTGTGTTGGTCTACAGTCAGATTGATAGAGGATTTTGCTGGTCTACAATCAGATTGGAACAGGATTTTGTTGGTCTACAGTCAGATTGATAGAGGACTTTGTTGGTCTACAGTCAGAGGGGAACAGGATTGTGATGGCCTATAGTCAGAGTGGAACAGGATTTTGTGGGTCTACATTCAGGATATGACATAATGTTGTGTCTACAGTCAGATTGGAACAGGATTGTGTTGGTCTACAGTCAGATTGGAACAGGATTGTGTTGGTCTACAATCAGATCGGGACAGAATTTTCATTTTGCATTTGGGTTAAGACAAAATTGGAAAACTGAGCTTGGAATTCTCAGGCTTTATCAAAGCTCTAGTTGTCTACAGTGTAGTACACTGAGATTTTTCTGACATTTAGTTTTTTAGAACAAAAAGACAGTATATCTGAGTTTGTTTCCTGGATCTTGGTGAAGATCCATCATAATGTCCTCCAGTCATTCATTCCCTGGATGATGTAGATGTAGAAAGATGTTGTTTGTTGTTCAGTGTTAGTCAGTGAAAAGGTTTCCATGTATGAACATATTGTTGTTCAGACACCTGTTAACCTCTGGCTGCCACTGTCTGGACATTGGAAAGCTTCAGAACTGAATATGCTCAATGCTGGCAGCCTCAGCCATGAGTTTTCTTGTGAGTGAAATCTGTGTGTGCATGTAAGGACTTTTATTTTTTTCCCCTCATTGCTTTTTCTCTCAGATGTTGTTCTGCAGATTTACAGAAACATCTGGTTCAACAGCTGTGAGTGATTTTAGAGAGCAAACTCTGTGTTCTCTGAATCAGACGAGATACATTCTCTCTCTTTCACAGACATGGATGTGCACACACACCCTAATATTGCTTACTGTGCCCCACAGTACTCTCTTTTTACAGTCACTAGACTCTGTTTTCCTAAACCAGCCCTGGAAGTCTGAAGGACAGCAGGAACTAAAGGAGGAATGCATTAGTTTCTCATGAAAGGGAAAAAAATAATGTACTCCATTCTGGTTTTCTCCACTTCCTCCACATCTGACAGCTCAGGGAGTGTTTCCATCAACCTCAAAAAAAAGCAAATTAAGTAAGATTAAGTTCCGATTCAGCTCTAGACATCATTAGCAAATCAAAACAAGCCCCCATCTGGTTTTGACTTTAGCTTGACTTTCTGGACTTTTCTGGAGCCATTTTCCTTTTTTTTTACTCTGATGAGCTCATAAGGACAATTAGGTGTATATGAATACATTAAACAGGAGCTGGTGACATATACTATCCTATTTATTTTATTTTATTTTTTTACAATTCCCCCCATCACTAACTAGGACTCCCCCTATTACACAATGCGACCAGCACTGGGAGAGTAAAGGCTAGCACTTCCCTTCTCCAAGACATTTGAAGCTTCACCTCATCATATGCTGCTAGCACAACACCACTGGAGCTCAGCACGCTTGGAGGAGAACACTAACTGCTAATTCAGCCAGTTAATTTCCACTCACTTCATGAGGATTAAAATAAACAAGGCTATATCACAGGATTTTTTTTTTTACCACAAGTAATAAAAGGGGTTGTCAGGCAAATCGCTGAACCACATGAACAGCATTTACGTGCACACCAAGAGTACAGTCATTATCTGATTTAACCAATTATCCGATTATTCAGGTAGGCATGTAAACAGCACGCTCTGATTGCTTAGATTAAGTTATTGGATTTCAAGAAAGCAGTATTTCACTGCATATACACCTTGCATCTTGCCACTTAAGTTTTTCCACATCTACACATTTGCAGAAACAGAACCAGATAAAGATGAGCTGCAAATGTCCTGGCAAATATGAAATGCTTATTTAAAAAATAAACATTTACCTGTAAGAGACTGTACATTCATAATAAATCTCCAGCCAGAAATTTGCTGGACAGTTTGTAAATGCTTCAGTTCAGAACGTTCTAGTTTACAGCTCAGTGATTGAATTATATGTATAAATGTGAAAAAAAGAATGTAAAAATAAATATACATAAATATAACGCCATAACACAGACAGACCATGAAATCTATAAACATGTGGAAAGTAAGTGCCCTAACTGCTGTGTGTGTGTTGTTGTGTGTGCAGGTTTGTTCCCAGCCGTGCTGAACTTGGCCTCCATGGCCAAAATAACAGTGAATGCCACGTGTGGAGAGAAGAAACCTGAAATGTTCTGTAAACTGGTGGAACACGTCCCGGGACAGCCAGCCGGTAACCCACAGTGCAGAGTGTGTAATTTAAAGAGTGACAGACCATATGGTAAATGCACGCATGCACACAAACACACACACACACACACACACACACACACACACACACACACTCATATTTACACTTTATGACCATTTTATGTTAATACTCAACACATTTTATAGTGTTAAATCAACACTGGTACATTTGCTGTGTACACACAGCAAATCACAATGATGATGTATAATGATATCACAATGACGATCATGTGTAATGACATCACAATAATGATGTGTAATGACACCACAATGATCATGTGTAATGACATCACAGTGAAAATCATGTGTAATGACACCACAATGATCATGTGTAGTGACAACAATGATCATGTGTAATGACGTCACAATGATCATGTGTAATGACATCACAATGAAGATCATGTGTAATGACATCACAATGAAGATCATGTGTAATGACATCACAATGAAGATCATGTGTAATAACATCCCAATGACCATGTGTAATAATATCTTATGAAGATCATGTGTAATAACATCCGATGAAGATCATGTGTAATGACATGTTATGAAGATCATGTGTAATAACATGTGGTACTACACACATACACAAGCAAGTTTACAATCACATTTATAGTCAGACACACATGGGGGCATTAATAAACGTGCACACACACATATATACACACATACATACTCAAGCAGGCACTGACATCGGGCAGTGTGCAATCAATTTGTAATGCCCTCATCAAAGCCCATTTCAGCTCATAAATCTGCACATTCCAGAAATCAATGGCTATAACACACACACACACACACACACACACACACACACACACACGTATGCTCACCCACATGATGACAAAGTGCTGAACATTTGCTCAGATTTATGCTCGCACGCTGCAGATCTAGAGCATGTGAGCGCACTGCTTTGTACTACATACACACACACATATGCGCATACACACATTCTTACACAGTTTCTTGTACACACAACATATACAGACACACTCATACATTCTAGCTTTGCAGTGCTGAAACACACACACAGACACACACCCACACACACGTTACCACAACATACATGGACATATGGCATGATTTAGTATGTAGGAGTCCCAAACATACTACACTTAAATACACAAACACACACACACACACTCACACCCACACACACACACACACACACTCTACAACATTTAAGTACACACAAACTCTACTGCACATCAATACACACACCCTACTACACTTTAATACACAAACTCTACTACACTTAAATATGCACAAACCCTACTACACCTACTACACACTACTACCCTTTAAAGCCTGAACTATCTAATAATTATTAGAAACTTCAGGTCAGTCTATTCCTGGAGTGTTGTTTTGAGCTTCTGCCCAAAACAAAACCCCACTTTGCATATGACTTCATTGTTACATCATATTTGATACTGTTCACAGCAAAAAGTAAAACAAGAGTTAAATATGCAGAAACTCTTCTACTTTATAGTAAAGTGTACATTTAAAATAATATGCCTAACCTGAAACAGACAGGTATTCTTTTCTATACATATGCTTAAGTGTGTTAAGAAATGAATTTATTAAACAATTCTTATAGATGACAGCATATATGCACTAATGTACCTTTTATAAGACAAAAAAGTAAAATTTTATTACACTGTGACATACCATATTTAGTTTCGTGTCCATTGTATCATCTGCTAAATAATCAAATTTATTATTGAAACTTTGCCTCACCCAAAACTGAAATTAAGAAGTCTCTTCTGTGTGGACCCCACATTTGTGAATAGAGTATAATCATGTGGCCACATCACATGTTTTAGCACACTTTTAAGACACATTAACAATTTGTGTACAATTTCAACACACCTATCCTCATGATGAACTAATCCACTATTAACAGAGCCTTTGTCAACTGTCATGAAAAGCATCTGTACTATCTGACATCTGGTGTAGAAACATACTGTTTCTTGCAGCAATGTTAATCATACATTTACACCCTTTAAATGAAGATGATTAAAATTGTGTGATTTTATAAACTCAGTTTATAATTTTTGAGTCCATTAAGAACCTTTTTGTAAAAGAGACGTGAGCGTGAATAACATTTAAACTGTTAAGGGACCTTTACATTGACTTATTCAGGTGTTTGAAAGGTGCTTTATGCACACACACACACACATTTATTTTACATTTTGGGTCTTCATGGACCCAAAATGGTTCTTCTGTGGCATCACTTCAAAAACATTTTGTAGCACCTTTAATTTAAGGAGTGCACAGAAATGAAAAATTGTGGGTAGTTAAAGCTGGCCAAAAATGAACCCAGAAGGTCATCGTGCCTTTTTGCCGTTGAATATCATAAAGTCTTATATATTAGTGAATATCGGCTGGGCGACAGCAGGCAGGCAGGAATTCTGTTATTATTGTAGTTATGTATGGCAAATGAGACTTGAACCTTCACACACACACACATAGACACACACACACACTTACACACAGTAATGAATTGGACATGATGTCTCAGATCCTTGTTCAAACAAAAATGCTTTCAGGCACGAATGCGGCGCCCTCAACCACCTGCACAGAACCAGAGAGAATGATTACTATAACATCTAATTAGAAGAAATTATAGTGAGCGAGGGAGAGATAGAGAGAGTGAGAGATGACTGTTAACCAAAGTATTTAATGAAACTGAAAAACTCTCTCATAAATTAAAAATAGAAAATATCCTTTGAAATGGAGCGATTAAGAAGACAACTTTAATCTTCTCTTTTGCTCCCTGATTAATAAGCGTGTGGTAACGAGGGAGGGGGCGTTTCTGATTGAGGTTGATATTGTCAGGCTCTAATGACATTAGGGAGAAAGTGTGTTTTTTTTAACGTCGTCAATTATTAAATGTACCTCTCTTTCCCTTCTGACAACTGTATTTAGAGACGACACATGTTAGTAATGTTTCTGTGCTCAAAACTGTAGGATAATTTACATTCATAATCAAAAGCTTTTTCATAAGGACTAGAGTGGTTCTACAGCTCCTTCTGATTTCTACCATCATAACGTTCAATGTTGAACGAATTCTTTGGTCATGAGCTAGTCGTAAGTCAGTGGCCGATCATAGTGCCTTTGGGATCATAAGCCCAATTGAGGCAGGATTAAGTGTAGATGGGCTTCTTGGGTAATTTCCTGTTTCACAGGAGCTAGTCCAGATAGGCCATGTTGGAGTCTTTAGCTTTTTTCCCTTGGGAAAATTACAGTTTTTATTCTGTTTTCCACCAAAATCAGTGCCACTGATCATTTTATTCCCATAAAAAAACACATTTCCAGCCAGACGTCATTCCCATTGAGTTACTGACCACTACTGCTGATCATATTTAGTCTCCTAGCATGCAGGCCACATTTCACTATTTCAGCAGCACAATTGGAAACAAATCTGTAACGCTGTTATCTAGGACTCTTGGCTCTTTGTGTGTGAAAAATGCAGTGATTTTTTGGTGAGCTGCTAGCGAGCAATTGGGGGCAAATGGGAGAAGTCACAATTCCCTCACTCCAACGAGACCTGGGGCTCTATCTTACACCCTGTGCAAGGTGCATTGTGATAGCAAAGACACACTGACATGCCCTAAATCAAGCTGCACAGGTAGCGACTCGCTAATCGCTAAATTGGGCCCTTGCAGTAAAATTGTTACCACAGTAAGGACAAGTAATTGCTGACAGTGGTCAGAGTCGGTGTACTTGGCCTTTGTTCCCATATATGTAAAATTAAAATACATAAATACAGTTAAAAAAATCTTATGTTATCCCTAACCATGCACCTTGGATAGGAACACTTGGTATGCTGTACCCATTTTTCACCTGCTGTTTAAGGTTTATTTCTGGCATGCTATGTGTAATCATTTGTAAATGAGACAAGGGCAGAAGTACAAGTGGACTGAAGTGATGTGTAACCCAAGCAGAATGTAGGCAGTTACCGCAAGCTGATAAAAAATAAATGCCCAAGGAGCAATATTATAGGATTTTACACAAATATGACAAATATGAGGTTATGCAGGTGCTATGGAGTTTTCGCTAGAGGTCCACAGTGCAGGAGTGCATAGTGCAGGCCCATAGTGGCAAAGATAGAGACACCATTCTCCCCATTACAAGTCAGCATACCATCAAAATGATTTCGATGGTTTTGTTATCTTAAGATACAATAGCTACATAATGTTGCTTTAAAAAGATATTGAATGTATAAAATATAAATATAAAATGTCTACATAACATGGTTAAGTGGGTGTTTTGTGAAATGGCTAATTATAAATACATTTATTGACTTAGATTTCTTTACAGTGCTGGTACTAGGGACCAGGTGGCATCATTTTATTCACCATTCAAAACCAACAATGAATCTTTGTGTGCCACTATGACCCATTGATTGCTGTTCCTCAGGTCATGCTGCCTGCTATCAGCAGCCAGAGCCCAAGAGAGCACAATTGGCTCTAGATGGCTCACTCTCTACCCTTCCCTTCAGTGTAATTCTGGCCAGCATGGACACCTGAAAGCCAATGCAGCCAGTACCGTTGCGCTGGCAGCAATTTGAAAGAGGCGGTGGCTGTGTCGGTCCCAGGGACAGGAGCATAATGTGTGACAGGAGACACTATCAAAACTATTTATTTTTTAACAACAAAAAAATATATTTTCCTTGGGGGCTGGTTTGCAGCACAGCACCCTGCATGTGTCTCTCCACCATGGATGACTATCGAAATCCCTTTTAGATCACTGTAAAACTATGGTAAAACTGTGTCTCAGACTCAATCCTGTCAGAAGAATCTTGTATCATAGTAAAACCTTGCTGAATAACTTTGTTTACATCTCAGCCATTTATGTATGTAGAGAATTTTTACAAGAATCAGTGGAATTCCCCTATAGAAGCATATTGTAACGCTAAGAGCACCTTTATAGTTCATTGATGTTTGTTTGACTGTGGAGAGACCTTTGTAAAAGATGAAACTACTGCAGGCCAAATGGACTCAAAATGCTGAACCACAGTAAACATAAAAAGAAGGCTACACTCAAGCAGCTCATCTGTATGCAATAGAAAAGCATTGCCATATAATAGCACATAATCTTTCCTCTCACAAACATGGCTTTTGCTGATCTTGGGTGTAAACTTTCCCTGACCTCATCTTTAAGAAAGCTTATTAGATTTTTTTTTTTTTTTTTTGAAAAGAAACTACAACTGAAACAAGGCGCCGCTACAGTTTGTTTGAGCTTTGGTTTTGCCTGTAAGCTGCAAATTTCTTTTGAGTTTATGAGGAGAAAAAAAAAGTGGCCCATTACTTCAGAATAACAAACAGCAGCCTTGGGGATGAAGGACGGATTTAGAAAATAGCAGATTTGTTGATAAAAAGTGCCAGTTTTCCTCCATTTTTCCATTAAGTGTCTCTCAAACCCCCCCCCCCTGCAATTCCCCCTCTCCTTCTTGCCTATGCCTGAGAGAGAGAAAGAGCTGATAGGACTCTGACTGATCTCCAAAAGACGCTCACTTCACTCGCATCTCCCCGGCCGGCCGGCCGACCAGCCGCTGCTCTGCTCCCTCGCCGCTTCAGAATCTCTGATAAGACTCTGCGACTCTCCTCCAAAAAGGTCACAGCGATAGAGTTCTGAAGTGGCATGCTAACGCTTTGCCCCAAACTGCCAAAACAACGACCATGAATACACAAACCTCTCCTCTTCTCCAAGCTCTCTATGAAGCCATCTTTTAAATTCACTTCTTCTTCCTTTACCCTTGGTTTACAGAGCGACACCCCATTGAGTACGCCATTGACGGGACCAACAAGTGGTGGCAGAGTCCGAGCATAAAGAATGGAATGGAGTATCATTACGTTACCGTCACTCTGGACCTTAAGCAGGTATGGTTCTAAAGCCTTCATCAACATTACAATCCTTTACACTGCACTGTTCTAACTATCCTGTTCAGTGTGTTATTAATAATCAACCCTAATTAGAGACTGTAACACACACCTCAGTTTATATCACAATACCTACATTTAGTGTTATTAATATTCAATCCTAATGAGAGACTGTAACACACACCTCAGTGTATATCACAATACCTACATTTAGAGTGTTATTAATATTCAATCCTAATGAGAGACTGTAACTCACACCTCAGTTTATATCACAATATCTACATTTAGAGTGTTATTAATATTCAACTCTAATGAGAGACTGTAACACGCACCTCAGTTTATATCACAATGCCTACATTTAGAGTGTTATTAATATTCAACCCTAATGAGAGACTGTAACACACCTCAGTTTATATCACAATACCTACATTTAGAGTGTTATTAATATTCAACCCTAATGAGAGACCGTAACTCACACCTCAGTTTATATCACGATACCTACATTTAGAGTGTTATTAATACTCAACCCTAATGAGAGACTGTAACACACACCTCAGTTTTTATCACAATACCTACATTTAGAGTGTTATTAATATTCAACCCTAATGAGAGACTGTAACACACACCTCAGTGTATATCACAATACCTACATTTAGAGTGTTATTAATATTCAACCCTAATGAGAGACTGTAACACACACCTCAGTGTATATCACAATACCTACATTTAGAGTGTTATTAATATTCAACCCTAATGAGAGACTGTAACACACACCTCAGTTTATATCACAATACCTACATTTAGAGTGTTATTAATATTCAACCCTAATGAGAGACTGTAACACACACCTCAGTTTATATCACAATACCTACATTTAGAGTGTTATTAATATTCAACCCTAATGAGAGACTGTAACACACACCTCAGTTTATATCACAATACCTACATTTAGAGTGTTATTAATATCCAACCCTAATGAGAGACTGTAACACACACCTCAGTTTATATCACAATACCTACATTTAGAGTGTTATTAATATTCAACCCTAATGAGAGACTGTAACACACACCTCAGTTTATATCACAATACCTACATTTAGAGTGTGATTAATATTAACCCTAATGAGAGACCCCACTTGCACACACAACAACATTTATCAGTGAATAATGTTGGTAAATAAATTGTGCACTTTGTGCCTGCATATCTACAAAACTCCAAATGTCCAAGCAAGCAAATACAGAATAATATAGATAAAGTAGAAGTAAAGATTGGATCCAAGATAGGAATACGTGGGTCCAAACATGGTTAGGACTCATAGTCCTCATAGGTATAGCATTACAAATATCTGTCTCTATAAGCCGTGTGTGCGTTTGAACATGTGTTTAATATCTTCTTAATCAGTGGCAGGTTTCCACTGCTCTAATGTGGAAGCCATTAGTGAGCAGAATGGCTCACCGTTAGCTGACCCTGCTGTGCGAGCCAAATTTTCAAATGGCCAGTCAGAAGCTACTGAAGGAGCGCCACCTTCTGGCCAACCCCTACATTTTGTTATAGGAAGTAAAGTGTAAATTAAGTAAATGTGTGGAAAACAGGTTTCGGTGGATGCTTTAGAAATGGGCTGAAAGTCCTGTAAACCCATAACGCAATCAGAGACAACTTTTAATGAGCTATTGGTCTATAGAGCCAGTCATGCTTTCTGGAGCACTAGAGGTGAAAGACTCTTGAGGAGGAATGTCTGTTACTTTAGACCAAAGAGATGGAGCTTAACTGCTATAGGTTGCTATAGGTTCTGATTCTGATTCTGATTCTGATTCTGAATGTGTGGGGCTACAATTGTGTAGACTGAATGGGATAGGTTAAACCACTGTAGGCTGAATGGGATAGCTTAAACTGCTCTAGATTGAATGGGATGGGTTAAAATGCTGTAGACTGAATGGGATAGGTTAAACTGCTGTAGACTGAATGGGATGGGTTAAACTGCTGTAGGCCGTATGGGATAGGTTAAACTGCTGTAGGCTGAATGGGATAGGTTAAACTGCTGTAGACTGAATGGGATGGGTTAAACTGCTGTAGGCTGAATGGGATGGGTTAAACTGCTGTAGGCTGAATGGGATAGCTTAAACTGCTGTAGACTGAATGGGATGGGTTAAACTGCTGTAGGCTGAATGGGATGGGTTAAACTGCTGTAGGCTGAATGGGATGGGTTAACCTGCTGTAGGCTGAATGGGATAGCTTAAACTGCTCTAGACTGAATGGGATGGGTTAAACTGCTGTAGACTGAATGGGATAGGTTAAACTGCTGTAGGCTGAATGGGATGGGTTAAACTGCTGTAGGCTGAATGGGATAGGTTAAACAGCTGTATGCTGAATAAATGGGGCTAAACTGCTGTAGGCTGAATGGGTGGGGCTAAAATGCAGTAGGTTGAATGAGTGTGGTTGAACTACTGTAGGCTGAATAAGTGGGGCTAAACTGCTATACACTGAATGGATGGGACCAAACTATTGTCAGCTGAATGGGTGAAGCTAAACCACTGTTGTCTAAATTGGCATGGCTAAACTGAACTGTTCCGAACTACCATAGGCAAAATGGGTGGTACTAAATGGTTGTAGGCTGGACATGTGGTCATATGTAAATACGTTAATGGTAGTTATATCACAATGACAATAAATTCTAAACAAGCTGTTGTTGCAGCTAGGCTTATATACATGGACTGTGTAGACTATGGAGTGAATGACACATTATTTTTTACCAGTGTTTACAAACTCATTTACTCTAAAGTGAAGGAAACTATTCATTTTTTTCCATGCGTATCCAGCTGTGTATGTATCCCCCAAAGCCCTCCACATTCCCTCTTTTTACCTTTCCCCCTGTTTTCTGGAATCCCACACTTTTTTCATGTAGAGGCCCAGTTTCCTGAGATGTAACTAAGCGTGGGTTCCTCTTTCCCTTCTTCCCCTATTTTTCCTTCGTTTCTTTTCTTCCTGTCTCCTTCACTCCCCTCCTCCCGCTCTCCATCTCCTTGGTGGGAGAGCTCCAGAGGAACAAGAGAGGACAGGCTAGTGAAACAAGCTGCAGGGAGTGTGTGTGTGTATTTTGGTTTGTGTCCTGTTCTGTTTGTTTTTTGGGTCAGTACAGTGGGTGTATTTGGAGAACCATATGTGTGTGTGGGGTAACAAAGGGTAACAAACAGTGGGGAACACTCAGGGTCTTTTAGGCCTTTAAAGAGGCCTAATGATTTCTGGAAGGTTAAAAGTGCATGAATTTTTGTTTAATATAATCTGTATTTGTACTTAAAGTTTGCATTAAATACAGTGATTTTCTAAGTTGTAACGCTTAGGAATTCTGCAAATGTTCAACAGAGAGTCACTTTAGTCCTTGTGGAGGATCTAGATAACTGGTTGTGAATGTGAGCAGTAGTGTGCACAGGTTTCAGTCAGTTTTTTTAACCCAGCATAACCAAGACATGTCCAAGTGCATTTCCATTAGCTTAGCGCTAACATTCTACTAGAACCCTATATACTACTATAGCACAACCATGTACAGTCATGTACAGTTTTAATATATTTAACAGGTGTGTGTGTGTAATGTAATTTCCCCTCCTGGGTGAAGTCATGCATGCTTGGACTTTTGAGAACAACTACTCTCTCTAAGCTCCTTCCATCCACCCATCTTCTCTTCCACTTCTTCATCGCCAGGGTCGCAGTGAGTCAGGAGCCTTCCCATAATCATTGGGCTCAAGGCAGGACTACCCCCTGTACAGGAAGCCAGTCCATTGCAGTCTTCAAGCCCCACACTCAAAACTCAGACATTTCTAATTCATGTAGAAAATTCCACTCCTACACAAACACTGGAGACACAGCAGAACACAGAGCAGAAGCCCTCCCCCATAAGCAGGGTAGAGTTAGTGGTCACCAATCCCAATCCCCTCAGTTCAGTGAATCAAGCACATCTGAAGGTAGTAATCAGGTGATCAGGTGTGCTGGAATACGATAGGGGAAGGTGGATCTCCAGGAGCAGAGTTGGAGACCACAGCTGTGGAGTCCTGTACTAAATTCACTCCCACACTGTTTTCACTCCTGACATGAAACTAAACACACCGGATAAGCTAAAGTGCTGCAGAAGCGTTCCACTCGGCTGGCTGTGTTTCCCGCTAATGTATTGGCTTCTGTTCAGACAGTTCAGACATGAGCCTCCCAGGAATTTCTTGGGAATTGCATTGGCTCACCCGCAGGTAGACTGCACTTCTGCTTTACACGGAACCCCTTACTTATCCCCTAAATTACAGAAACATATCTTCAGTAAAAGTTAATGTATGAATGGTGTGTGGGTGGGTGTTCACCTCCTCCAGCAGACTAGTGAAAGAGCGTGGAAGATCAGACTGGCAATCAATCTTTGTGTGTGTAAATTTCCTGTCTAGTTTGGAGTCAAATAGGTGGATATGGATGATCACACAGGCTGCTGTGTGTGTTTGTGTTTGTGGAGAGAGACAGGGGCTCCAAGAGGAAATTGCAGAAACCTTCAGAGACACCTAATTAATGCAGCAATGTAGTACACTCCTACACACAGGGCGGGAGAGAGAGAGAGAGAGGGAGAGGGAGAGATGATCTCAGGCCCAAAAAAGAGAGTATCTTCTGACCATCAGAAATCCAAAGCAGAGATGGATCCTGACCAAGTACTGCTCAGTGACCACAGTCTGGGCATACACATTAACAGCACTGGGAAAGTTACAGTCCCCGTCTGAGAGACAGTGGGTAACACACTCCACACCCCAATATCACTGACACAGACACAGTTTCCATAAATTCTTTAAATAAAATTAATAATGGACAGTGACTCCACACAACTGAACTGGAACAACACAGTGTGACTGTCACACTACTAAATGTGGGTGTCTTTTCAGTACCCAAACTAATGCAATTGCAAAAAATACCTTAATAAACATGTCATATTAACCATTACCATCTTTACAAATGCTGATGGCATAACTCTGCACAATTGCATGAGGAGCCACTGTAGCATTCAGCCTACATAAAGCCACCCTCAGCAGCCAAGAAAGTGGTAACTTGCTCTTCTAGCCTTATGCACTGAGGCCAGGCAGCTACAACATTATATAAATTATAACCGAAGACCTAAGAGAAGGTAGCCAGAGGGCACGACTACATACCAATGGTGAGTGAGTGGGGGTGCCTTGTGTGCAGAAATGTCAATGCAAATGAATTACGCTGTGTCTACAAGAAATAATGAAGTATCGCAAACAGCTAATTTATTTGAAAAAATGCATTCACAAATATGCACAACATAATTGACGCATTATAATTATATAATTATTAGATGTATATAATTATACATTTTTATTTGAATTATGATCTTCATTCACTACTATTGCCATTATTTTAGCTGTTGTTGTTGTAATCGTTACTGTTGTTCAGTAACGCATGGCTATTCTCATTTAATTCAATCTGAATCTGAAGGGAGAGAGAGAGAGATAGAGAGAGAGAGAGAGCGAGAGAGAGAGAGAGAGAGAGAGAGAGAGAGAGAGAGAGAGAGAGAGAGAGAGAGAGGAAGGGAGACCATGAAACAGAGGGAAAAGTCAGAAAGAATAGACAGAGAGAATATAAAGAGAAAGCATGAGGTGGAGAGAGAGAGAAAGGCTGGTCTGGTGTGAACACTGAGCTGTTGGTGGTTCTCTGAGTGATGTTGTGGAACCGGGTTGGTCCCCGTAGACTCGGCTGGCGGAGCCAATCTGAAATCTGTGACCCCAACTCCTTAACCTCTCCATTCTGTGACAGATTGAAGTCTGATCTCAGGTCAGCGTCCAGGGTTAAATATCACTTTATTACTGTGTGATGCTCTAATCCAGTCCTGCACGCCTGTGCTGGGGCGATCACAGCAGTCTTACAGCTCCTCCAGGTGAAAAGATCCAGCACACCAGAGTGACTGAACTGAACACATTCATATACCTCACACTATGTCGTCATTTCTGCGGTGGGATGTTTGCATACACTCATCAGGAACATAACTGGCTATTGATATGGCCTACTCTGAATGGTTCATTTCCAACTGTATGAACCTTCACCATTCAGCATGAAAGAGCACATGAGCAGATCTATTAGACATTACAACACATCTTTCAGCTGATCCACTACACATTTCTCTGTGTGTGTATGTGGAGGAGGGGGGCAAATACACAACTTTGTAATGCCTGTCAGTCTTGCACAGTTTTACAGACACAGACATTCAACAGTCACGGATTTCAGCTTAAAGTCTAACCATGTCCTACCCATTATTAGAGATAAAGAGCGAGAGAAGACATAGCAGAGAGAGAGAGAGAGAGAGAGAGAGAGAGAGAGAGAGAGAGAGAGAAAGTGACGGATAGAGAGAGAAAGAGGGTGGAATAGAGAGAGGGAAAGCGAGAGAGAGAGAAAAAAGAATGTAAGAGGAGAGAGAGAGGAACGATAGAGTAAGAATGAGAGAGAGTGTGCATTAGAGAGAGAGAGAGAGATAGGAAATATTTAAGGATTCATCTAGAGTATTGATGACCTAAGTGTTAATAAATCTCCTTCTCTCTCTCTGTATGTGTGTGTGTGTGTAAGTGTGTGTGTAATTACTGTCGGAGATCTGATGGCGTGGAGTGCCTTAGCTACCATCTCGCCATCACTCACACACTGACAGCCCGTCACCGTGGCGATAAACGCCTGCCAGCCCATTACATCCACACACACTCCAGTGTTTCTGTGGACACTGAGCCGATTAACCCCTACAACTCTAGAGCTGTTTGTTGTTTTTTTATTACTATTATTATTTTTATTATTGTTGTTAAAATGTAATTACATTTTACATTACCTTTCTAGTTTTATTTACATAGTACATTACGTTATAATAAAAATAGAAAAAAATTGGAAAATAGGAAATTAGCTATAGTAAATTACGTAATGATTTACATTAGTGTTCTGTATGTACATTTTCAAGTCTGTATTTCTAACTTGTATTTTTTTAAGAAAAATAGACTTAAACAAATATTACGGTTTTTCCTTTTTGATAAACAAGACACAGGTAAACACAATAATAACTCAGATCAGATTCAGATCATTATAAAATTACTGATGTGGTTTCAGTAAAACTGTCCATTGAGTCTTTGAGGTCAGTTTATCATTCTTTAGTAAATAATAATCATCAGATTTCTAATTTCACAATTTTTCTATTCGTATATATATATTTTCCTCCTTCCTCTAAAAAATACCTCTAAAACGTGAATGCATATATAGAAGAGCTGGAAGAGTACACTGCTGTTCAGTAGGACTGCTCAACTTTGTAAAAAAAATCATAATAAGGATTACTTACTGTTGTTTTGTTATGAGTTATCAGTGCACAATAACTTACAATAACAAAGTCTGAAAAGGTATTTAATCTGTGATTTTAACAGCATGAAAAAAAAACTGTGAAATCATTACTTAAGCAAGATCTACTTTATATTTCCATGGTCGGTTTAGTCAGTAGCCTGTACAGCTTGATTTATAGCACTTCTGAGGCTGTAATGCGGGTTAAATTGTTTGGTAACTGCATCTCAGTCAGCTCACTGGCTTCATAACTGCAATGTGAATTAGGAGCCATGTCAGAACGACATAAATATTGCAGCTTTCTTTCAATCACCGACGGCACCCTGCCCTGACTGCTGTGTGATTAGCTGCCACAGCAGAGCAGCTTAATTCATCGGCAACACTGGTGCTTTAGAGAGCAAGATTTCATTACAGTGATCCTGCTGTTTAGTGAGATTTATGGACCAGACTAGACTGAAGAATAACACAAGTAACAAGGATAATGTTGGGGAAAAGGAATAAGCAGGTTTAAGAAGTGTGTTTTATTTTTGACATAACACCATCGCAATAAAGCAGTTGGTTAAATACTTACCTCACTCACCGCAGTAACAATTTTAAACATCATCGCTATCAAAATGAAACCTTGTACCTTCTAAAATTTTAACTTTACAGGAGAATAAAACCCTTTTTTTATTTTCAAAGAAAACCAAGCAATAAATATTTCAAGTCACTTAGGACCATTTTATTGGTCTATTCATCATGTAATTCTGATGTGATGTAAAGGACAGCGGGTGTTTTTAATCATATGTATATGTATTTATGTATGCCTACTTATTTAGACATAATCGCCCAGGGTTAGGCCAATCAAAGCAGCTTGGATTCCACAAAATGTAGAAAACATTCCCTTTAAGCCCGCTATGCAGCAAGGTTTATTTCACACTAAGGTGTATTATTCAGTAACCACAGGAACTTCCATACAAACTGGTGGGGATATTTTTTGGTCATTGAAATTTGTTATAACATGATGCATATGTGTTTAAAAGGGTTAAATGCTGACCATGATAGCTTCTCACAATTCCTGCTGTTTTTTATATCTTCATGTTGTGAATTTTCCACATGGTGTATTTTCATGCTGGAAGGAGATTGATAAATTGTGGTCTTAAAGGGATGTATATGGTCAGCAATGATACTAAAATTGGCATTCAAGCAATGATAAAAAAAATAAATTTCATTCAAATGAATATAATGAAATTATCATATAATGTTTTTAACCTTAGGAGAAACCAATACTCTATAGAGGAACCCATCCTCCTCTGTTCCAGGATAGCACAAGTGACAGAACAACAAGAAAAACTGGACATAAATAGTGAGAAAGAGCTATAAGAAATGAGCTAGCAAATGTGACTTCAAGCCATAAATTATGCAAATGTTTGAGAGTGTAGGATACATGTTCAGTGTTAATGTAAAAGTCCATGCAGGTTAAACATATGCACAGCTATCTAGTATCTAAAGTGGTGTGTGAGAACAGAAAAATCACAACAGGGCATCGACACATTGGAAAGAGACAGAAAGAAAACAAATAGGAAGGAAAAACAAAAGAGTTAGGAGGATTATGGCACAAAATATATATATAGTTTACACAGCAGGAGAGCCTGGACCAGAGGGTAGGCAGGCACCAGCACCCACTTAACCAGTCCAAAGTGTACCAAGAAACTTTTCCCCACACTAGTACATCAGTCTTCAACTGCCCAGTTTTGGTGAGACAATGACCAATTTTTGCATTAATGTTTGCATAACTGCTGCTCACTGGATGTTTTTTCTCATTCTGACAGTTGATGTGGACATTATCCGAAGCTGATGCTGTATGTTGATTGGATGATAAAATAAGGCAGATTAATAGTAGAGCATTTTCTCAGAATGTTCAGTACTGTATAAATAGTATAGTTTTTAAAATAACAAATGATGAAATGCATCACATGAAAGTGTATGTGTGTGATACAATGCCTGGTTGTGTGTGTGTGTGTGAACAGGCATGTGTCATGTGCCACCACACAACCTGTGAGCTGTGATGTATGTAATTACTGAGTTGAGCTGTAGTGTTCAGAACAGACACTGTAACACTGCAGCACGACCTTGTCTACTCATCAGCATTCTGCTGCTTTAATAGAGCTTCAAGTATAGAAGATGCTTTATTTGTACCATTTTAGTGTGTTCTAGTACATTTTAGACCTTACTTGGATCCATTCATGTATGTTTTACTCACACCGTAGTACATGCACTTCATTGGAAAGGAAAGCAATTTTGGATGTGTATTTATATTGTTGTGGGGTCCAAATACTCCCTGGATTTGACTGTTCGTCATGAGATAAACTGTCCAGGAGGAAAATAAATCTCACATACAAATACAGTAGGTTTGTGCACTGCTATTCAAAGGGCATGTTTTAATTGGTGATGTTGCTTGATTATTAAAGCACAGTTTTTTATTTATTGCACTAGATTTAACATATCGGCAAAAGAAAAAAAAACAGGTTTATTGTGCCATTATTTTTGCACACACCACAGTTTTATTGTTGGTTTTAATGTGTTAAATTCAGCATGTTAACAGTAATTATGGTTGATATTATTATCACATATAAATACATATATAAAATACATAATAGGACATTTATATTTCCACATCCTGACACTGTATAAAAACAAGTGTGTGAATGTGTGGGTGGGTGTGTGATAAAGTAATGTGGTGTTATGGGCCGTGACATGAGCGCCCCTCGTTATCCGTAGTCTGGCACTGGGTTAGAAATTTGAATAATCACACATACGCATACACACACACACATAGTCATTAAATGTGTGTGTCCCGTTGCTCTTGAGTGTGCTGTGGACAGCAGTACAGGGTCATTAGCCCTGGCAGGCCCCTGCCCTGAATTTAAAGCATTACCGCAGGGCTAAGACTTCATTGCGTTCGGCGGAGCTTTTTGGCACAAATGCCAGGAACACCAGAGGCTTCATTTAGGTTAACATTCAGCTTCACACATTTAGGAGATGGAATTTTCGTAAAGCTTGGCAGCTCATTAAAACAACAGTCTGTATGAAAGTCACATTTATTACATCATTGTACAAATCAATATAATAAGTCAGAATATGAATATGGCATTCATGTGTTTTAACTGCATTAGCACTATAGAAGGCTAATACAGCTACTTAGTAATGGAAGCTGTTGCCTCATCAATTAGCATCATGCTAACTCAAACATCTCCAGGTCTTTAGAGATCTGCTTATGTGCACTTTGCTGGGACAGTGTAGCCATGCTGTTAGCACCATGCTAATCGCAAGCTATAAGGTCCCATTTCTTGTTAGCTACATTATCTTTGTAAAAACTAGTAGTGCTTGATCGGCATAGATGAACTAGCTTGTCTTTCAGCATGACCCACTTGAACAAGCTGGTCCTACTGGCTAACTAGTTTGGTAAAGCTGGTTGATCAATGTGGTTGAGCTGGTTATACTGATGGACAAGCATAGTAAAGCTGATAATGCTCATCAACACACATGGTGACACTGGTCAGCTAGCTTGGCCATTCTGGTTGACTAGCTTAGTCAGGTTGGTCATGCTGGAAGACCAGCTAAACCGAATGAAAAAGTGCCATATGCTGGTCAAGAGCTTGAGCTTGAGCTGGCCAGGCTTTTTTTGTGCAGCAGGCGGGTTACAAATCATTTTCTATGTGAAGCTCAATTTGTGCAAATGAATCTATCCTTGATGTAATTTTGCAATTAAACTGTAATGAGAACAATTTTGAGAGCAGTGTAAGAGAGCACTCAAGTCTGGTGCTGAACTTTATTGAAAAGCAGGAACATAAGTAGTAAGTTTGGGATGAAATAAAAGTTTTGTTTGACTTATTAAATGTTTTTGTGGAAAATTTTCCTCTAGCATATCTTTCCTCCAAGAGTTAAAGAGAGAAACATCTGCTGAGTAGGCCGCTTGATGATAAGTGCTATTACAGGAAATTCTGTGGCGGTTTTTTTCAATCACACCTGTAAAAATATTATTTATTTATTTTAACCTCTCTTTTTCTCTTTTTTTTAAGATGTTCCTGTGAAGTGAGGGCTTGATATATGCAGCTGGTGGGCTGTCATAATGTGTAACTGTCCAATTAAAAAAGACTTCAGATGGTTTTATCAGCTGTTCCTGTAGCAGCAGGAGAGAGAATCCACAATATCTTACTTGTGTTACTTTACATGCAGCATCTGTTGGTATGGTTAATGCTAGCACACACACACACACACACACACACACACACACACACCCTGCTCTTAAAGCGATAGTTAGGCCAAAAATGACATTTGCACATTTACACAGTCCCATCCACTTCAGTTGAGGTCAATGGGCCGAGACCAGTTTGGTGTACTTCTTTAGAGTAAGCACTGGAGCTATGACACTAGTGTAACTAACACATAGCCGGTGACTGACACTGATTCAGCATGGTGCTAACTGCATGCTTACATCACTGCGGCGCAACACTGTGTGATGCTGATTGTTGACTTTTTGGGTAAGGTTTAGATTCTGGGATGAACTATCACTTTAACGCTGTAATCATAAGTGTGTGTGTGTGTGTGTGTGTGAGAGAGAGAGAGAGAGAGAGAGAGAGAGAGAGAGAGAGAAACTATGTTGTGGCTGTAGGGCTTTGTGTGGAACTGATACTGCTTGATGTGAAGGAGTGAAATTCAAATCTCTTACCTGATGAGAGAGAAAGAGAGAGAGAGACAAGTAAAAGGAAGTAAAAATGAGAGAGAGAGAGAGAGAGAGAGAGTCATAAAGAGGACAAAATTAAAAAAAAAGAGAGAGAGATGAATGAAAAAAATTGACAGAGAGAGAGAGAGAGAGAGAGAGAGAGAGATTAAGTGAAAGAGAGGAAATAAGTAAATGTGAAAAAAATAACTGGTAAGACAGAGAGAGACAGAGCGGGAGAACTTAGGGGCAGATGATGTCATATGTGTGTATGTTATACTCTTTGATGTTTGGGTGTAAAAAGATTCCAGGTCTTCTTTTATTTCTAATGTCCTCACACAGCGGACACACACACACACACACACACACACATATCTCTGTGCGCTGGTTGTAACTCCATCACCAGTCTGGCTGTGGTGGGACCCCGGGGTGTTCCTCTGCTGAATAGAAAAAGGGAAGAGGAGGATCATGGGAAAACTTTCTCCTCTCTTTTATCAGTGTCCTTCTTTCCACCCGATCCTCTCCCCTGTTCTTCTCCTCATCCTATGTGAAAAGCCACATTCTCTTCTTTCTGCCAACACACACTGCAGGCTGAACACACGTAGGACCCTGGTTCACCCAAGGGGGTGGGGCGGTCTGCGTTTGTTTTAGTTAATTATCATTAGTTATGTATACTGTATGGATTTTAGAGGCTCATCTTCCCTTCTCTTACTGTCTCTCTTTTTTTAAATGTCTCTGTTTGCAGTTATGGTTAATCCCCCTCTCTTCCCACCCCATACACACTATCTGACGTTTTTCTGCACCCCATGCTAGTAGCTCCCAGTGCGGTAGGGCTCTGTTCTTACAATCTGGAAGGCTTTCTCTGAAGCTTGTCATTGTAACATTTGGTCAATGATTCACAGCTTTACACTCTCAAAGTGTCTTTACACGTCGTTCGTAGCCTAACTATTATGCTACGGTTGACAGGTGGCGAGAAAACACTGCGATTCTGCTTTGATGGATGGCCCTTAGTTCATCTTCATGAGTGTCCTCCAACAAACACCAGGGTTGCAAAGCTGGAGCATTCCAGACACTTTAACAAGACACCAAATGCGAAGAAAAGGCAGATAAGCAAGGTTGGAAAATAGAGAATGTTCTAGCTTGCTTAAACAAGACACTTAGTAGGTGGTTCCAAAACATCCTCATAAAGAGGAATCCTGCATTTTAGTCCATCTTTATAGATAACAGTGATTCATCCAGTGTTTAAAACCACAGATATATTAACAAGTACTGGACAACTTGTGAATGATAGTGAGGCCACCACACTGCAGATGAGTTGACTGTAGGTGAATGATTCCTGACATGGCCTTCTGTTTGTTCTCCAGGTGTTCCAGATCGCATACTTCATTCTCAAAGCTGCCAACTCCCCCAGGCCTGGGAACTGGGTTCTGGAGCGTTCCCTTGATGGGGAGAACTTCACGCCCTGGCAATATTACGCCATCACAGACACTGAGTGCCTCACACGATTCAACATCGTCCCCAGAACTGGCCCACCTGCATATACACGAGATGATGAGGTCATCTGCACATCCTTCTACTCAAAGATCCACCCACTGGAGAATGGAGAGGTGAGGAGATGTACACGGGTCACTTTATTAGAAGCACCTACCTTCTGCTTCCACTCACTGGCCACATTATTAGAAACACCTTCCTTGTGCTTCCACTTACTGGCCACTTTATTAGAAACACCTTCCTTGTGCTTCCACTCACTGGCCACTTTATTAGAAACACCTTCCTTGTGCTTCCACTCACTGGCCACTTTATTAGAAACACCTACCTTGTGCTTCCACTCACTGGCCACTTTATTTGAAACACCTACCTTGTGCTTCCACTCATTGGTCACTTCATTAGAAACACCTACCTTGTGCTTTCACTTACTGGCCACTTTATTAGAAACACATACCTTCACAAATTAGCCACTGAATAAGGTCCACATACTTGTTATGTCTACTACATTGGTGTACTAATTGTAGCCAAAGATATTTACAACTGGTGGGCAAAACATTTTCTTTGTAAAAACAACACATAATTAAGTGTATAATTTTTGCAGATATTCTCAAATTATAATTTATATTATCAAATTATATTACATTTACTGTCATGTTACCTAAAAAAAAACAGACTATTGAGTTATAGTAGTGTTTCCCGTAGCTGATGGGGCATTTTATTTATAACTGTAATTTCTCACCATCGGATTAAAATGCTAGACATACACAGCTATCAGCATTAGCAATGTAGGTTTATAGCAATGTGTTACAGTTACATTCAGTACTTCTTACTCACCATCTGCATGTCTGGTTGGCACTACAGAGGGTCTTCCAATAAAGTGGCCAGGAAGTGTGTCAGTGTCACACTCTGAGAAGCCACCTGCAATTCAGAAAAAAAGGCTACTGCAGGACTGTGAATGATTAACTTTCAAACCCTCGGCTTTGCATGCCTATCCAGCCTCCGCTAGAGAAATCCTGGCACTACAACATGAAAACCTAAACTAATTTTAGTAGCAGAAAAGTCTATGGTGTGGGAGGAGGTGCACTGAGTTTTGGATTTTTAAAAGAGCAATACATTTTCAGGGTAAAAAAAAGAAAACCAGCTTAAAGTTGCAGTCTTATACAAATGTTTGGGCAGCCCCTGGTCAAATTACACATTTTCTGTGTAAATAAAAAATCATCTACAGAGACATCTGCACAGTATAATACACAATTACTATTTATTTAACTATTTATTTAATTATTGAATATGAAGGGAAAACATGAAAATAAAACATATTTACAGAGATTATGGCATTATGGAATTTCATATGTTTTATTTTTCTGCCGTCTCCTACTTTGTGGGTGTCAGTTCTTTGAATTTTCAGAGTGCTGAGCAGCTGTTTAGAGGAGACCATGGCTGCTGATTGTTGGAACAAGGTTTGAGGGTCAGGGTTTTCAGAAATTAAATTGCTTATTAAGGTCTGAGAGCTTAGTAGAAATGAACTGAGAGCTCTAAACTCTTGGGGTGGCCAAGCTTTTTCATGGGGTTCCCTAAACTAAAATAACACACTAATCCCGCTTAAAATGTTGAAAACAAGGTTTCATCTTTGACTTATGCATTTTCAGTCATTGGTACATATTTACTCACTTAACTATTTACATTAACAAAAGGTTTGATTGCTGGTGCATTTGCGTAACACTATAGTCAAACACTATATAACACTACAAACACTATATAACACTACAGTAAAAGACTATATAACACTACAGTCAAACACTATATAACACTATAGTCAAACGCTATATAACACTACAGTCAAAGACTATATAACACTACAGTCAAACACTATATAACACTATAGTCAAACGCTATATAACACTACAGTCAAACACTATATAACACTACAGTCAAAGGCTATATAACACTACAGTCAAATGCTATATAACACTACAGTCAAACGCTATATAACACTATAGTCAAACACTATATAACACTACAAACACTATATAAAACTACAGTCAAACACTATACAACACTAAAGTCAAACACTATATAACACTACAGTCAAACACTATATAACACTACAAACACTATATAACACTACAGTCAAACACTAAGTAACACTACAATCAAACACTGTCTAACACTACATTCAAACACTATTTAAAACTATAGTCAAACACTATATAACACTCCAGTCAAACACTATATAACACTTTAGTCAAACACTATATAACACTACAGTCAAACACCATGTAACACTACAGTCAAACACTATATAACACTATAGTCAAACACTATATAACACTACAGTCAAACGCTGTAAAACACTACAGTCAAACACTATTTAAAACTATAGTCAAACACTATATAACACTCCAGTCAAACACTATATAACACTCCAGTCAAACACTATATAACACTACAGTCAAACACTAAGTAACACTACAATCAAACACTGTCTAACACTACATTCAAACACTATTTAAAACTATAGTCAAACACTATATAACACTCCAGTCAAACACTATATAACACTCCAGTCAAACACTATATAACACTACAGTCAAACGCTATATAACACTACACTCAAACACTATTTAAAACTATAGTCAAACACTATATAACACTCCAGTCAAACACTATATAACACTACAGTCAAACGCTATATAACACTATAGTCAAACACTGTATAACACTACAAACACTATATAAAACTACAGTCAAACACTATACAACACTAAAGTCAAACACTATATAACACTACAGTCAAACACTATATAACACTATAGTCAAACACTATATAACACTACTGTCAAACGCTATATAACACTACAGTCAAACACTATATAACACTCCAGTCAAACACTATATAACACTACAGTCAAACACTATATAACACTACAGTCAAACGCTGTAAAACACTACAGTCAAACACTATTTAAAACTATAGTCAAACACTATATAACACTCCAGTCAAACACTATATAACACTCCAGTCAAACACTATATAACACTACAGTCAAACACTATATAACACTCCAGTCAAACACTATATAACACTACAGTCAAACGCTATATAACACTATAGTCAAACACTGTATAACACTACAAACACTATATAAAACTACAGTCAAACACTATACAACACTAAAGTCAAACACTATATAACACTACAGTCAAACACTATATAACACTATAGTCAAACACTATATAACACTACTGTCAAACGCTATATAACACTACAGTCAAACACTATATAACACTCCAGTCAAACACTATATAACACTACAGTCAAACACTATATAACACTACAGTCAAATGCTATATAACACTATAGTCAAACGCTATTTAAAACTATAGTCAAACACTATATAACACTCCAGTCAAACTCTATATAACACTACAGTCAAACGCTATATAACACTATAGTCAAACACTATATAACACTACAAACACTATATAAAACTACAGTCAAACACTATACAACACTAAAGTCAAACACTATATAACACTACAGTCAAACACTATATAACACTACAAACACTATATAACACTACAGTCAAACACTAAGTAACACTACAATCAAACACTGTCTAACACTACATTCAAACACTATTTAAAACTATAGTCAAACACTATATAACACTCCAGTCAAACACTATATAACACTTTAGTCAAACACTATATAACACTACAGTCAAACACCATGTAACACTACAGTCAAACACTATATAACACTATAGTCAAACACTATATAACACTACAGTCAAACGCTGTAAAACACTACAGTCAAACACTATTTAAAACTATAGTCAAACACTATATAACACTCCAGTCAAACACTATATAACACTCCAGTCAAACACTATATAACACTACAGTCAAACACTATTTAAAACTATAGTCAAACACTATATAACACTCCAGTCAAACACTATATAACACTACAGTCAAACGCTATATAACACTATAGTCAAACACTGTATAACACTACAAACACTATATAAAACTACAGTCAAACACTATACAACACTAAAGTCAAACACTATATAACACTACAGTCAAACACTATATAACACTACAAACACTATATAACACTACAGTCAAACACTAAATAACACTACAGTCACACACTATATAACACTACAGTCAAACACTATAAATCACTACAGTCAAACATTAAACAACACTACAGTCAAACACTATAAATCACTACAGTCAAACACTATAAATCACTACAGTCAAACACTATATAACACTACAGTCAAACGCTATATAACACTACAGTCAAACACTATAAATCACTACAGCCAAACACTATATAACACTACAGTCAAACACTATATAACACTACAGTCAAACACTATAGGGGGTTGCTGGAGTTCTGCTGTCCTTTATGGGAATGGCTTAACAATGAAACAGTTGTGATGTCATTGTTGTGATTGCACACAGAAGTTTACCAGCACAGACGACTGAATGACAAGTTGTGTCTCACGATGGACACAATGTGCAGCGCTTTGTGGGATAACAGGCTTGTGATGAAAAAAAACACAGGGAATGCAAGGACATGAAATGAAAGCGAGAAAAGAGGAGAGAGAGTGACAAAAAGCATGTCAAAGAGACACACTGAAGAGGTTGCTGTATGTATGTGTGTGTGTGTGTGTGTGTATGTGTGTGTAAGGACACCCTGAGGTTCTGCTGTGATCGCATCTCAAGCCTTAAGCAAAAGGTGACATTAGCGTTATTATTTTATAACTCTCACAAACTGGATCCAATAACATGTGGGGTTTCAAACTACACCCTCAGCAAAAAGGGTTCCGTATAGTACAGAAAAGGGTTCTGTTTTAGGAATAGTAGAACCCTACTTAAATGCCATCATTACGAACATTAAGAACTTAGAACATCATTTTTTTAGATATTTGAAGCAACAAAAAAATAAAGATTTAGGCATGCATTTACCAAGATACGATTGATGACAGTCTAGGTTCAGTGTTAGCCTAGCATCTCCTGTTCTAAACTAAATAAAGACACGTCAAGCATCAAACATCTTGGCTAATTGACTGCATCTGGAGGCAATAGTACATAGCAACAGTTGCTAACCAGTGAGCGG
Source organism: Salminus brasiliensis (assembly GCF_030463535.1). Classification (NCBI taxonomy): domain Eukaryota; kingdom Metazoa; phylum Chordata; class Actinopteri; order Characiformes; family Bryconidae; genus Salminus; species Salminus brasiliensis. The sequence goes on from NC_132878.1 coordinate 30,667,916, forward strand.
ATGGTCAAAAATATAAGATTAGGATTAGTCGATCCAGACCTTAAGGCCTGCAATGCATGTCTTGGCTTGTCAACTATATTTGGGGTAAGGGGAAAAAACTGGGTAAATCAGGTTATTGCATTAAAACCCATTAAAACATTGAAAGGGAAAGTAACACACACACACACACACACACACACTCCCACAGTTGCCTGACACTTATTAGCAGTGTATGTATAGAGTACATGCCCAGACACACACGCAATTTGCATGCACACACCCGCTAACTATGTGCGTCCGTGTATATTTAATGCTTTTTTAACTCTGTGTCAGACTTTGAGCTTTGTTTGTGTGTGAGTGTGTTTCACGCTAGCTTAAGTAACTGTCAGGCTCTGAGCAGTGCGTGTGTGTCATAAAAAGCTAATGAGAGAGGTGGGTGGGAAGGCATGAGCTCGATTGAAATGTCAGTCTTTGGCTCCTGCAAAACCACACACTCTTGCATGCGCGGTATAAACTGACACAGCAGTAATTAGCACTGATCGTTAACCCAGAATAACAGAGCAGCGTGGCCTCTATAGCGCAAGCTTCACAGCACACTTTCACACAAACATTCCAGTACAAGTAACTCACCGTTTTAGCTCTGCACAATAAACCAAGTTGCTCAAGTAACTTGTTTTAACATATCCTGGCTTGGAATATGCCAACATGCATGTGTGTTCAGTACACCAGTGGTCCCACGTGACTATTAGGGCTGGGCCTTCAGTTTGGGCAATAACTATCAAAACACGAAAAAACAACCCTACCATAATGCTAATTTCTGCTAGCACCCCTGTGGAGTTCGGATAATATGTTAGCTAGAATGACCATACATGCTGATGCTGATCTAAGAAGTGAGGGCAGGATTTTTATAGTGTTTGTTTCTACAGTCACCACAAATATATATAAATTTATATTTTTTCCCTAATCCTACTTTCTCACCACCATAATTATACATACATAAACATGAAACATGTTGTAAATGGTGGTGAAAGTGAAAGGTTCTGACTTTTACTTTTACTACAGTACCCGTACTTTCGCTATAGTACAGTTTCAGATTTTTTAATTGAGTTAGATTATGATACTATACCATACTTTCACTATAGTACAGTTTCTGCTCTTTTAATTGAGTTAGATTGAGATACAATACCTATACTTTCACTATAGTACAGTTTCTGATCTTTAATTGAGTTAGATTGAGATACAGTACCTATACTTTCACTATAATACAGTTTCTGATCTTTTAATTGAGTTAGATTGAGATACAGTACCTATACTTTCACTATAGTACAGTTTCTGATCTTTTAATTGAGTTAGATTGAGATACAGTACTCATACTTTCACTATAGTACAGTTTCTGCTCTTCTAATTAAGTTAGATTGTGATACAGTACTCATAGTACTCATACTCATGCTAGTACAGTTGCTTTGCTTTTCAGTGATATGGTACCCATACTTTTAATATAGTACAGAATCTGATCTTTTAATCATTGAAGGTTAGATTGTGATGCAGTAGAATGCTATAAACCCCTGCTACATAGTAATTGTAAGAGTTTTGCAGGAATTAATCTCAGAGTTTTATCCATGAAGGTGAAATCAGAATACAGCAATTTTCTCTTTGTTTTCTGTGCAGATGAAAGCTGTTAGCTTTTCTGTTCTTATCAGTGGTGCACTGCTGAACCTTTGGTGAAGCTATGAAAAAATGTCTTTGTTGTTTATCAGTTTTATCTTACACTGAAAAAGAGTGAGATAAATCTAATCTTTAAATTGAGGAAAATCTTTGAGAAAATCATACTTTTTATTCAAGCGAGGTAAAAAAGCTTCTTGTAAGAAAAATAAACATTTTTAAAAGAGACTTTTAACAAAGATGTTTTCTCAGAGCCCTTTTGTGCTCAGCTTCACCATGGGTGCCAAAAGCTCACCTGGATGCAACTACTCCATTATTCATTCACATTTAAACTCATTCATCATTCCTGTTTTCATCGCCTTCACTCTACTCATGTATTTATCCACCCACCTACACATTCTTACTCTGTCCACATGTTCATTACAGGGAAGCCTATAGGCAGTTCATGGAGGAGCTGGAGTGCAGTTTTTGAGTAGAGCTGAGTAGTGTCATTCACTCACTCTCAGACTGAAATTAATATCATTTCATACTGGGCATATATCGGTATTTACATAGTTAATTGATGTCTGAAATTTTAGTCCATATGTTCTCAGAGTCTGAGCACAAATCAGAAGATTATACTTTTAAACTGGTCAAATTAGATAAGTAAAAAAACGAGTTTCACTCTGTGGGACATTTTTAATTCAACCACTAATGTGAATTAAAGTGAAATCTTAAATATTTAGTATTTCCCTTTGATAGTCTTAATAGTGTAAAAAGTTTTATCCAGGGTTTCATTCCATTGGCAATTTTGCTTTCTATAAATAAAATAACCGAATACATTAGTAATTTATTTATCCATTAATTTTTAGCCATAAATCATCTTGTCATTCATCATCTATCCATCTATACAGCCATCTTTTTATACACAAATCCATCCTTCTCTGAATTCATCACTCATCCAACCATCTATATATCTATCCATCCATCTATCTTCGTATACATAACCCATCCATCCATGTCCCCATTCATCCATCCTTTCATTGATTCTTTTAGACATCAATCAATGTCCATTTATTTTATTTCCAATCTTCCTATTCATAATCCATCCATCCATCCATCTATCCATCTATGCATCCTTGCATTTATCCCTCTCCCCATTTCATCACTTATTCACCCACCTATCTATGTATCCATCCATCCACCTCTCTATACATAAAATGTCCATCCATTCATCTCCTCATCCATGCATACTTCCATTTATCCATCACCCATCCAAACTCCCATCTATCATCCATCTTCCTATACATAACCCATCCATCCATCCATCCATCCATTTATCCATCTCCTCATTCATCACCCATCCATCCATCCATCCATCTATCCATCTATACATCTCCCTATACATACCCCATCCACTCTTCCATTTTTATTTTTCCCTATTCATTCATCCATCCATCCATCTCCCTAAACATCCATCCGTCTTCCATTTCACCATCTCCTGATTCATCAACCATCCAGCCATCCATCTATCCATCCATCCATCCATTCATCCATCCATCCATCCATCCATCCATCTTTCCATTCATTACCTATCCATCCACCCATACCTCTCCTCATTCCTCACCCATTCCACCATCCATATATCCATCCATCCATCCATCCATCTTTCCATTCATCACCTATCCATCCACCCATACCTCTTCTCATTTCTCACCCATCCCACCATCCATCTATTCATCTCCCCATCATCACAGATCCCACCATCCATCTGTCCTTGCATCTCCCCATTCATCACCCATCCTTCCGTCCATCAATCCATCCGACACCCAATTCATCATCCATCCTCTGTTTATCCATTAACCTTTTTTGGATATTTATCTTCCATCTGACCATTGTCCATCAGTCGTTCACCTATCCTTTGCATTTCTATTCACCGATTCCTTTCCTCTATCATCATCCTTTTTATGTCTATTCTATTTTCTAGCCTCACTCCTCCAATTCTCCCACTCCCCTCTCTCTCTCAATCCTCTATCCTTCTCACTCCTCTAACACTCTCACTCCTCCTTTTACCCTTTAATTTTAGATCCACACCTCTCTGATAAATGGACGCCCCAGTGCAGACGATCCGTCCCCGATGCTCCTCAACTTCACCACAGCTCGCTACATCCGCCTCAGGTTTCTACGGATACGGACCCTAAATGCTGACCTCATGACCCTTGCTCTTAATGACCCCCGTGACATCGATCCCATCGTCACCAGGCGGGTGAGTGTGGGTGAGATTCGGTGCTCACTGTTTCTTTTGTTGAGTTGAATTACCTAAGATAATGTGTTTATTGATTAGGGGCACAAGTCTCTGACTTCATGATGCAGAGAACTTGGCATCCAGACCCTCATTCCTTGAATAGATGATAGTCTGCATAGGCGTCATACTGTGGGCAAGGGTGGACCTGACAAACTAAGGTCTGTCCAGAGTTGGGGGAGGGTTTGGGTGGCTCTGAAAGCCTTAATGAAAATGATCCAAAACAATCCAATACATCTGCCAGTTCTTTTGTTTGATTCCTCCACCCTGCCTCATCTATAGCCATAAAATTAGAACCCTGACAGGTGAAAAGTGTAATATTGATTTTCTGGTGGCAGTGGCACCTGTCTATGGAATGGGAGCTACATATTAGGCAGCAATTGAACAGTCAGTTCTTGAAGGTGGTAAGTTGGACGAAAACATCTCTAAAAAAGCAGGTCTTGTAGGGTGTTCACAACCGGTAAAGCAATGACAGGGTCGCCCAGGGCTTATTGATGCAATTCACAAAGACCCCACCTCACGACTTAGAGGAAATGTATATGCCTGGGGGGACATACACAATTTTAGGTGGTCAGTTTTAACAAGCTGATGAAGAAGAAGAAGATTTTGATGGATTGCAGCATAGTAAGTAAGTATTTTCTGACTTGAGTGTAACAGACACTGGTTCTCCTATCATAGCCCCATAAAGTAAGTCATGGCCCTATTTATTCTGTACTTATGAATGAATTAATTTATTTTCATCAAATTATACTGATTGTTTTGGACGTAAACTATGTGGTGTTTAGTCTAACTTCTTAAACTACAGCAAGATTGACCATTATCATCTGTTTAAACCTTAAATGCAAACCAACCAGCCAACCTCAGAAAGAGCTACAACATCATAAATACACTCTTATCTTTTCCCTTTTCTTTAAATGCCTTTGAGGAGCAAGCTATTGTGCCTAAGGCCTAAGGTGTGGTGCTGCCCCTCACAGTAGTTCACACAGTGTCAGAAACCTCATAGGTCAGTCTGATAGAGATTACTGAACAACTCCACAGGCTTTGAGGAGAGTTTGTGACAAAATGAAGCAAAATGTCTTTATGCTGGTGACATCATTAGCAAATTAGTAGTGTTTAAATAACACAGAGATTAAAGGGGTCCAAAAGAAAGAGATACAGATTCATTTAGGCTCCATCTGGTGTTACACTGATCTCTGATGTAAACAGTTGGCCAGTGATAGCGCTGGTTGGACTGTGTCTTCCTGCACACACACGCACCTGGTCACTGTTAGCTGTGCCGGGGCCTCTGTGTGTATTGTGTGGCTGTGTGTTCCAGGCAGATGGGCTCTGATTAAAGCCACTCAGTAATTATCAGATCAACACACACACACACTTATTGATAAACATCATCCCACAGCATCTACAAGCTGTGAGGGGTCATTACTCTCTGTCTTCACAGGCTGAGTGTGTATTCTCTGTCTGTGAATACACACACTCTAATGTACTCTAATGTGTGTGTGTGAGCTAGAGAAAGAATTGTGTTGGACTTCAGTTGTTTTTTATTTTTTATGTTTTTTAGATACAATTTACATCCATTTATGTCCCCTGTGATGTGTATGTGTGGGTGTGTGTGTGTGTTTTCTTTCTGCAGTACTATTACTCCATTAAGGATATATCAGTGGGTGGGATGTGTATCTGTTACGGCCATGCCAAAGCCTGTCCACTCAACCAGATCACCAAGGTGACCATAAAAACTATAATAATAGCAGTTAAGTGCTGTCAAATGCTCATGTGGATGCAGTCTGACTTTTCTGTTTGGGATGTGTGTGTGTCAGAAACTGAGCTGTGAGTGTGAACACAACACGTGTGGAGAGAGCTGTGACCGCTGCTGCCCCGGCTACAACCAAAAACCCTGGATGGCTGGAACCTTTCTGACTCGCCATGTCTGTGAGAGTAAGAGAGCCCAGCCGAACAAGTAACCCCGAGAGATCCCAAAACAGATCTCCAAAGGGATCTGATTCCTATTACAACCCACTAAACTACTAACCAACTGATCACCCAAAGGAGGTCTGCAGAAGAACCAAATTATGCTGAGAAGACCCATTTAGAACCATCCAAAAGAACCTAATCAGAATCAGAATCAGAATCAGAATCTCTTTATTTCACCAAGTATGTTACCCATACAAGGAATTTGTCTTGGTGAGAGCAACACGCATGACAAGTAACAAAGAAACACAGAACACAGTCTTAAACTAAAGGAAAATGACACTAAACAATAAATAGGGTAGGGGATAAATTAAAAAAAGTAGAAAGTACTAAAGGTAATAAAGGTAATAAAGAGCTGAAAAATATATTTACAGAAAAGAAAAGGACATCTGTACAGGTGTGCAAATAGTCATAGTGCAAAATAGGCAGAGTGCAAATAACTGTTCAGTCCGGTTTGGTACAGTTCAGTTGTAAGTTTAGAGGTTTACAGTGGGAGGTGACCACTGTGATTGAGGAGCGCTACAGCTCTGGGGAAGAAGCTGTTAGCATGACGTGTTGTGCTGGTTTTGATGGACCGCAGTCTTCTACCCGAATCAAAAGAGCCTGATGTCCAGCAGAATCCCAGTAGAACCACAACAGCAGAGCAAAAAAAGGACCTAAACTTAAATAGGATCTGCATACACCATATGGACAAAAGTATTGGGACAGCTGCTCATTCATTGTGTCGTTCAGACATCAAGGGGGTTAATCCTGTTTTTGTTGGAGTAACTGGCTCTACTGCCCAGGGAAGGCTTGCTACAAAATTCTGAAGCATTGCTGTGAGGATTTGATTGCATTCGGCGACATGAGCAATAGTGTGGTCAGGATGTTGGATGAGAACCAATCCACCTCATCACCAGCTCCCCAACTCATCCCAGAATTATTGCATTTCGGGGGGGACTTTATACCCCTCTAGCCCACATCTGGCATTAGACATGGTGCCAATAGGTTCTATTAGGAGTAACTCTCTACACATCTGTGTCAGCAATGGGTGCAACTTAAAGTAGCTGAATGCATTCATTAGCATGGGATGTCAGCAAACATCTGGACCTATAGTGTAACAAAACCTGCAGAACTTTAGTGCAACAGAGCCACATAAAAGAGGGCCAAGCAGAAGGACTCACTACCTAACATAACTAACCAAAAGAATGAGAACTGATGCATACATACCCAGATGAATCAGGAGCCCAAACAGAACCCTATATCCATAACAGAACCTATCAAAACAAAACACAAAAGAATCAACCAAAGAAGGTGAACCTGAGGTGCCCTAGAGCAGAAGAAATAGCCAGCCCCCAACAGAACCAACTGAGGGAACCCAAATTCCAAAACAACCCTATCAGAACAAACTTCAAAAATCTAAATCCCAACAAAAACCCAGGAGAACTAAAAGAATCTTTAACTGAACTTCAGAACAACCAACCAAAAAAGCTGAGCATTGCTCTAGAATTGTGTAAATTCCTCAAGCAGAAGCAGTATAGCAAAGATTAGAAAATCCAATATTCAGACCTGTGTATAATTGTTCCCCTGTGTGTTCTGTCTGAAGAGTGTAACTGTCATGGGAAATCGGAGGAGTGCTACTACAATCAGACAGTGGCTGATGGCAAACTGAGTTTGAACATTAATGGTGAATATGAAGGGGGCGGAGTCTGCATCGGCTGCTCTAAAAACACAGCTGGAGTTAACTGCCAGTCCTGCACTGAGGGTTACTATCGACCACGTGGGGTGAGTCTCCTCAACTTCATTAGCTGGGTATTTGCAATGCCGTAAAACATCAAGAAATCCAAGCTCCCAGTGCTGTATTTTGTAAGTGTATATGGCTCAAACTCATATTTGTAGAATGTCTAAAACTAACGTGTTTTGTGTATGAAGCAGAGTAGAGAATTTCAAGATGTGCATCACTCAGCCCAGTACAGTGAGTCCCAGTGAATGACACAGTGCAGTTCTGCATGTGAATTTATGGGCAATGCATCTAACTGTGAAAACGTGCCAATGAAGCTACCAGACCTCTGTGAGCTTCACAGTTATGGTCTGCTGCCAGATTCGTCTCAGTACCATGCTTTAGTTTTGTAGTTTTGTAGTAGTAATTTATAGAAGTTATTGAATAACATATCTTACATTATTATTATTATTATTATTATTATTGATTAATGTCTCTCCACTCTATCCATCTGTCTCAGGTGGATCCAGAGAACCCCCACCCCTGCAGACCTTGCTCATGTGATCCTAATGGCTCTATTTCACCTGTATGCATACCTGATGAGACTCAGGCCAGTACAGGTAAATGAAACTTTGATATGCTAAGAATATGTCACACCTACTTCAACATTTACCTGGGCTGTATCCCACCCACTGTAGCGTTTTCTTGGACGTTGCCCCTCCCACACAACTTTGACTATACATGCTGCTCCACACACACAGACTTTAACCTGGACAATGCTCTGCCTACACCAGCATGTACCTAGGCAGTGATCCACTCACACAGACATTTACCTGGACAGTGACTGGGCCTAATGTCACCTGCTTGAACTTTTCCTCTGGAGCTATCATTATTCCTGATTACATCTATGACCAGTCTTCTGATTTCTGTGAAGACTAAATGTATAAAAGACTGGTCTGCTTAGAAATGACCTTTTATATTTACAACTCAGATTGTAAAAATAAAAGATTGTATTAACCCCTTAACACGGAAAGGCTTCTTATACACTAAGGCGTATTACACAGTAACTACAGGGACTTCTGTACAAACTGGTGAGACTATTCTTTGGTAATAAAAGCCTGTATTAACACTTTTGGCTTGGTTAGTATGATTATACTACAGGTATACCACTGGAGTTAGGCTTAGGCTAAGAATGCATGTATGCAGTATGGCATGTTAGCTGTAGGTGAGCAGTTTGTGAGCTTTGTGTTTTATAAAAAAGTGTGCATATTTAAGTGCGTGTACGTCTTTTGTTTTCCGTGCACACACACATACACACACAGGTCTGTCTGAGGGCTGGTGCCGCTGTAAGCAGGGTTACAGAGGTGAAAAGTGCGACAGGTGTGCTTTCGGCTACACTGGATTCCCTGAGTGCCAGCGTTGCAACTGCAGTGCGGTCGGCAGCATTAATCAGGACCCCTGCCAGCTACCGTGCGTGTGCAAGGTATGAAACATGGTTTTTACCAAAGCTTTTTGTAACCTTGATTATTTTCTGCATGTGAAGCAAGGGCATCTCACTGGGCCGCATTTCTGAAAAAGTTACCTTGACAAGTTCAAATTAATTTAATTTCTTGTTGCTTTTTTGTCAAAGAATGCATTTATTGAGTGTTTAAAGTTGTGTTTTGATGTATAAATAGTAAGTAATTGACTTTGGTTGGGGAGAAAATGCTCAGAAGCTGTTTTAGTAGCTTATTTACCACCCTGTTACTTTGCCTCAGAATTGAAACACTGTGTTTTTCTTTTTTATGGAACATAGAACTGACAGAACCTGCATTTTATAACATGAGTTTAACACTGCAAAAACCCTAATAATTCCACGGTCATATTGGTCATTATTGTTGTCTCGTCCTCTAAGCATGGTGTGTGGTTAGCAAGCTGAAGAGATTGTAACGTATTAGCTTTTAGCCTTGCTCCCACTTTGGGTTTGGCCTTTTTTTAAGTCTATTGTGCAATTGTGGACACCACTGCTAATGATTGCATTTAGCTACTTTAGGTTGCACCCATTGCTGACAAAGATGTGCAAATGCACACACCGACACAGATTGTCTAGTCCCTGTAGAGAAGTATTGCCAATAGAATAGAAATGTCTAAAGCAGAAAAACATGAACCTAAAGGCACCCTGCCTAATGCTAGGTGTGGTCCAGAGGGGTAAAAAGTCCCCCAGCATTCAGCACTTATTTAACTATACTAAGCAAAATACAATTTGACACTTTAGTGCTCATTTAATCTTTTGTTTGACAGTGTAGTTTGGGACAGTGCACAGAAAAATGCAGTACAGAGCAAAATGTCAACAGAAATCACAAACAAAAAAACAAAATCTGTAATAATTAAAAATAACATTAATTATGCCAATGAATAATTGAGGCTTAAATTGGTCTTGTTTTAAAGCATTACATACATTTTAATTTGACAAATGAAAGTGATTTTTAAGGACACATTAGAGACCAACATTACCTGCTCCATTTGCTTCATTTTGACTTGATTTGCTACCTTGTGAAAGCCTGTTTAAAGAACACAGTTTCAGCAGTGGAACATTAAAATGATTAAATTGCAGTGATCCAGTACGTGTGTAAGTATCCTTTCAAAATCTGACTAATTGAGTCTGAAATTGTATCTCATTTATTAGCGTTGCACAGACTGAACCATTTGACTTGAGAGTAGAAGTGATGTTTATCAGGCTGCATCATTAGGGAACAACTTCATGGGCTTCATTTACTTTAAGCGCCCAAGTTGCCTCATCGACTCAACTTCAATACTAAGCTATGTATCGATTAACCTTCAGCGCTGAGTTCAAATATTGATTAAAGGTCCTAAAAAATAACTCACTGTTGTTTTTCGCCCACTAAAAGTGCAATGAAGTCTGCAGCACAGGCCGAGAAGCTCACATTGACTGCTGAGGGCGAGTAATTGGTGTAAAAACACACACTCGAAACGTGGATGTTTGTTTTGGCTGCTGCTCCCTCAGTTTCATCCCTTCTCCTTACCCCAGCCAATTAGAGTCAGCCTGACTGCTCCCATAGCAACCAAGCGGCCTGACCTTTCACCTCCCTTCCACTAATTATTGAACCGTGTGCAGTTAAATGCAGCATTAGGACACACACACACACATACACACACAAAACTGGGGTTATATATATATATATATATACACACACGTACACACACCAATCAACCATAACATTAGTACCACTGACAGGTGACATGAATAACATTTCATCTGCAATGGCATCAATCAGAAGCTGATATATTAGGCAGTGAGTGAACAGTCAGTTCTTGAAGGTGATGTGTTAAAACAGGACTAATGGGCAAGCATAAAGATCTGAGACTCTTTGACAAGAACCATATTCTGCCAGGAAGGACAACTGGTGAACTGGTGATGGGGTCATGATCACCTAAGGCTCATTCATAAGATCTATGAAGGACCGACCTCACAACTTCCAGGACTTAAACAAACTGCTGCTAACGGCTGGCCACCTTCAGAGGTTATGTGGAGTCCATGCCTCAAATGGTCAGATCTGTAGTGGCAAGGGGCACCTACTCAAAATTAGGAAGGTGGTGTTAAAGTTATGGCTCTTTAAAAGTCAGGTCATTTTTATATCACAAATGTATGAAAAACATTCCAACACACACACACACACACACACACACACTACTATCCTAACGACTCAGTTTAACCAGTCGGCTCTCACCACCATTCTGCTGCCATATAGATTTCTAACGTTTCTGCCTGGCAGAGTTCCATTAATGAGTATTGTTATATAACTGGCCACCCACTGTGTCCATCATGAATGACTTTAGTTACCAAACTTATCTGCACACACTGTTGGAGGGTTCCATAGATAGTCTAATGGACAAATAGAACACAGACAGAAGGGCACATTGCCAATTCTTTTATTTTTATTTTGTACATTTTAATATTATTATGTTTGCTAAATGTGTCCATTTTTTTTAATGTAATTGCTGAGCTTGTAATAAATTACTTTTACATTCTAAAGGGCACCCATTACTGTCAAGGAGTTTCGTGGCAGTTCATATAATCTCCATATAAAAACACTGACCTCGTAGGCCAAGCCTAGGAAATAATCATCCAACATCAATACCTGACCTCAGTGATGCTCTCATGAGGTCAAATGCAATCAAAGTGTCCACTAACTTTTAGTGTTTTTATAAGCATTTGGACAATAACAGTTATGGAAAGCACTGTGCAAATAAACCCTCCACTGTGATTTATGATGAGATTGGGTGTTTTATCTATACATAATGATTCACATTTGGAGCTCAGTATTAACAGCGTTGTTTAGGTCTTCAGCCAGTTTGGATGGAAGTCTATATTTTAGGAATTAGGATTACAGTCTGAGAGAAAAAAATGGTGTACTTATCTTAAGCCTTGGGAATTGTCCCTCTGACAGAATAAGTCAAACTAACTACAGAATAATATATAGTGAATACTGAGTAATTCATAGTGATCATTGAATAATCTGTAGCCGCCACAAAATAATTCATAGCGACCATTGAATAATCCATAGTAGCCATGAAATAATTCATAGTGAACACTGAAAAATTCATAAATATTAAATAATTTATGGTGATAATTAAATAATCCATAGTAGCCATGAAATAATTCATAGCGACCACTGAATAATCCATAAATATGAAATAATTCATAGTGATTATTGAATAATCCATAGTAGCCATGAAATAATCCATAGTGATTATTGAAAAATCCATAGTAGCTACTAAATAATTCATAGTGGACACGGAATAGTTATTAGTAGATACAAAATAATCTAAATTACCGATATTTCATATTATATACTGAAAAATCTATAGTAGCTACCGTAAAAAAACTCATAGTTGAATAATTCATAAGTGGATACAGAATAATGTATAATAGATACTGAATATTCCACTAGCTACTGCTAACCTCCTTGTAGCTACTGAAAAACTCATAGTGGATAGTGAATAATTTATAGTAGCTACTGAATAATTGATAGTAATTTCTGAATACTTCATAGTGGTTATTGAACAAGCAAAATTGGTAGCTTAATTAAAAAGCTATATAAATAATACACTACAAAAAAGTCTCTTTTCAGGGCAAGTTTGACTTTTTTCAAATGTACAGCTCTTTACTGCTTAAATGTCAAACTGTCTGTTTTATTTTTCTTGTAAAATCCTTTGTAAACCTGTTTTAAATAAACTATTATTATTTGAGACCTGAGGGAAATCTTGCAGAATATCAAACTCGCAGTGTGTGTGTCACACTTCCCTTGAGTGTGTGCTGTCACAGTGTGTAGGAGTGCGTGCAACCCAGTTTTTCTCATCCAGCTGTTGTTCTTCTCTCTGTCCCTCTGCATCTCTCTCTCTCTCTCTCTCTCTCTATCTCTCTCTCTCCTTCTCTGTCTCTCCCTCTGTCTCTCTCTCCAGGATAATGTAGAGGGGGTAAACTGTGACCGCTGTAAGATGGGATTTTATAATCTCCATGGAGACGGTTTCTACGGGTGCGAGAAGTGTTACTGTTCTGGAGTGGCCAGTCACTGTGGGGAATCGCTGTGGAAACGCAGAAATGTACGAAACTGGGCCTAAATCTCAGTCTCATTGTGTGTGTGTGTGTGTGTGTGTGTGTGTGTGTATGTGCACACATGTGTGCAAGTGTGTGGTCATTAGACTCACTTTGTCGGTTCTCTGGGTGGTAATTCTGATTCAGGCTCACTAAGCAATAAATACATATATAATACACACACACATACACACACACACACTCTTCCTTACCTCAAGCACTGTGTGTAAAGGTCATAGGTTAATGGTGTGTTGGGGGGAAACAAGGACAGTGGGGCAGTTTAAGCTGTGTGTGTGTGTGTGTGTGAGTGTGTGTGTGTGTGTGTGTGTGTGTGTGTGTGTGTGTGTGTGTGTGTGTGTGTGTGTTTTCCATGTGTATGTGTGAGTGTGTAGGTTGGACACTACATACATCTGTCTCCACAATTAGCCTGACCTTGAATTCTCTCTTCAAAACGCAGCTACCTTTAATCACTGCCCATTGGGCTATGTGTGTGTGTGTGTGTATTCTTAAACGCTGGTAATCAGTCTTAGTTGAACTCAATAGCCTCCTGTGCAATAGTTAAATAGATCATTAAGCTAAAGGCCTGGACTCTGATTCTCTCCTTTAGAAAGTCCATCTGTGTTACTAGCATTTAGCATTAGCATGTTTTAATGTTCACCTAACATAACATTCGCATCCCTGTGAATGCTCCATGGGGTGTGTCTATAAACCCCTTAAACTCTTATGCTTAAACTCTAATGCCGCTACATTCATCATAGCGTCATGCAGCCATTTAAATTCTGCCAAGGCAATAGCAGACCTAAACAGCCCTAACCAGACTCTAAACATGCAGGTAGGTGCTACTTTTAGGAGGATAACTTGTTTAGGTTGTTTCCTGTTATTCCCAGTAGTGGGCGCTAGTAACATCAGGAGTCCAGAAATACAGAGGTAAACATGCTGTAGAACTAAGATGTGCACTGAGGCAGTATTTTAACATTTGACCACAAGCTGGTGGTGGCAAAACGTACTGTTGCTGCTTTATTGAAATACATGGAATGCAAAGGTCATAATAAGTCCTACTAAAAAGTCCTAATAAGTCTAGGCATGAGCTTCAGCTGTTTATTATGAGTGTCTTCAGGTAAGAGGGGCTTGGTGGTATGCCCTGTGTTAGTAAACATAAAAACTCAATATATATGAGCCAGGAGGCGCTGGAGCTTGAGTTGTCTTGAGAGCAAGAGTGGAAATAGAAGTGACAATGGACACTGAATCTAGAACAGTTTTATGACCAGTAAGCAGGAGTGACCTGATAACAGGAACCAGAGTTCTTCTGGGATCTTGTACTGGAATGGCCAGACGAGCCAGAACTGGCTCGAGCCGAGAGATCGGGATTGGCTTCACCTCAGGAGCTGGGCCTGGAATTGTCTTAGGAGATGAGGATCTTAGAGCCACCAAAGGCGAAGGTAAGGCGAGGTGGGTCAGCACGGTAGGAGGAGTAGGAATGGCCACTGCTCTCCCAAGTACATGGTGGACTCTCATTGAAGGACTCTTCAGAGCACTGAGTGGAGTGCAGGCCTTCATGCTCCAGCCCTCGTCTGAGCATCAGGCGAAGCCTTATGGGATGGGCTTGATTCTCACTGGGAGGAGCCTTGAGGGAAGGCTTTTGAATGCCAGCACACTCATTGGCAGAGGACCCAGAGGTCATGGGCAGTACAAGGGTCAGGGGATCCAGAGATATTGGGTAGGACAGGTGCCCACACAGCCACAGGAGTGGGCTGAGTAGCCGGCTGCTCTGCAGTAATGTCCTTGGCGACAAGCGTCACTGTCTCAACGTCCTCGATAGCGTCATGTGGTCCTGAAGCGATGTTCCCGACAGTCTGCTGCTGTGAGCTGAGGACCTCAAGGCTGGTGGTACTGCAAGTGATGATCTGGAGACTGGCACTGGAGCTGATGGGCTGGAGACTTAGTGGTGCTCTCCTTAGCATTGGGTGGTGCTGTAGTATGTGAGACCACACACACACAGACTCACACAAATATACAGTATACATAAAATCAGACTGAATGTAAGCATGAGATCTCAGACTAAACACAAAGAAAACATTCAGTATTTCCTCATCCCGCCTGCGAGCGGCAGGAGCTTCAAATATTTATCTGACCCAGAAAACGGCTTTATGAGGCGGCAGGAAGCTTTTCTACATCCAAATTATCCCCAAACCTGTCAGACTGCAGCACAGCAAGTGACACACACACACACACACACACACACATATACACAGGGATTTTCAAAAATAGTTTTCCTTTTACCAATTGCAAACAAGCCCATAGTCCAACACTGTGTGTGTGTGTGTGTGTGTGCATGTATGTGTGAAGGTAAGAAGTATTCTGTTTTTACAGACTTATCTAAAAGTTTAAAAATGATGCATGAGCTTCATTCAGTCACACAATTTCCCTTTATCTCTCTCTCCTTCCGTTTTTTCTCTATGTCTCTCTCTCTCTGTAGTTAACTGATATGTCTGGTTGGTTTTTGACGGGTGCGAATAGGGAGGGGCTTGTGTGGGCGATGCCTAACAGAAACACGCCACTTCTAGTTTCCGTCAGCCACAGAGATGCCCAGCCTTACCTGGAACAGCCTTTCTTCTGGAGCGCCCCGCCCTCTTTCCTGGGGAACAAGGTGCGTACTAGTCAGTTTTCTAACCTGAGATACATCACAACAGATTTCAAAGCAAAAGACAATACCCACGTACATATATGTATATTCTTTAGATCAAATATGTATATTTATTGCTGTTTAGAAGATGTAGGAGGCTTTTGTACTTGCTGTTTTTTCCTGAGTGAGCATAAAAAAGAGAAAATGTGAGCGGTGTGACTAATAATAATAATATTAATTATAATAATGCAACTAGTCCAATCGTGAAATTTCCTCGCTACTAATATTCTACAGTCATCTGTCAGCATTATGGCAAAGTGGAAGTGATTGGGAACGACAGCAAGTAAAATGACAGAACGGGGTCAGCAGATGCTGAGGCCCATTGTGCGCAGAGGTTGCCGATGGACAAGTCTGGGTTTGGTGGTTGCTTGGAGAATGGTACTTGTCTGACCGCTTTGTATAGACCACCTTTGAGATAAATTAGAGCGGAGACTGTAAGCCAGGCCTTCTCGTATAACATCAGTGTCTGACCTGAGAAATGCGCTTCTGGAAGAATGGTCAGAAATCCCCATAAACACTACTCCTAAACCTTGTGGAAAGCTTTCTCAGAAGAGTTGAAGCTGTTATAGCTTGTGTCCTGACATCATATTAAACCCTATGGATTTAGAATGGGATGACACTCAAGTTAATATGTGTGCGATGGCAGGCAAGTAAATACTTTTGACAACATAGGTGTATATATATATATATATATATATATAGTACACACACGGTTTTGTATTTTATTGTTGAGTGGCAGAAAATTAGCAGAATAAATTCTTGTTAATGCTGTGCTATTTAGATCATCTTCATTACATATGAATTAAATGCTGCAACATCAGTAATGCGTCATGCTATTAATAGTGAAATGGTATCCATGCATTATTTTTGCTTTATTGTCAAATAACAGATTCAAATTATAATGAAATCTCTCTTCTTCTACACAAACACACTAAAATGGAATGCATTAAAAGTTTATAATCTGCACTTTTACACAGTTTCTCCACTTCTTTTAGTCAAATTAACAGTCAGAAATCTTTCATATAAACTTAATGCATGACAAGAGACTACCAATACAACATTTCACAGAACTTGTTCACAGATGCCTGATTATCTCTGAGTGTAAATGCTATTAAAGAACCGCAATCACTGTTAGCTGGGCAGTTTTATGCGCTCTTTCTAAATGCCAGCCTGAGTGTGTGTGCATATGTGTGTGTGTGTGTGTGTTTGGAACCGAGTGAGGCCACGGTATCAGCCACTGCCTCTCAAGCTGAAAATGCCACACAGATGTAATTATTAGGAGATGCATTAAAATGTGTGTGTGTGTGAGAGGTGTGGGTTTTATAGTGTGTTAATACTGGAATATGTGTTTTGTGTGTGTATTTGGCTGTGTGTGAACATTCAGATGGCAGAGACTCAAGTCAAGACCAGGTCTAAAATGAGATAAGATCAAGTCAGGATCAAGTCTAAAGGTGGTGAGATTAAGTCAAGGCCAAGTCTAAAAGAGGGTGAAAGCAAGTCATGGCTAAGGCAAAGGGGGAGCGAGAAAAGGTCAAGGCCTAGTCTGTGAGAGACGGGGGGGAGTCAAGGTTGAGTCTGCGGTCGAGAGACACCCAGTCATGACCAAGTCCAAAAGGGGGTAAGACCAAGTCAAGACCGTCTCTACAAAAGGGCGAGACTATGTCAAGACCAAGGCTAAAGGGTGATACCATGAATAGATTAAGTTTAAAGGGAAACGAGAGCGAGTCAAGACCAAGTCTTAAAGGCGGCAAGACCAAGTCAAGGCTAAACTCTGAAGTGAGCCGAGATCTAGTCAAAACTGAGTCTAGGGGGGTGTGACCAAGTCAAGACCAAGTCAAGACTGAGTCTACAGTGGGGTGAGACTAAGTCTAGACAGAGTCTAAATGGGAAGGGGGGCAAGTCTAAGTCACTACGGAGTCTAAATGAGGGTGAGAGCATTTCCAGATAGAGTCTTAAAGGGGACAAGACCAAGTTTAAAAGTGTAGATATGGATTTAAAGGGGTCATAAGAGCAAGATTGAGTGTAAAATAGGTACTCAGTCAAGACCAAGTCTAAAAGGTATGAGAACCAGTCAAGACCCAGTTTAGAGGAAATGAGACCAAGCCAAGACCAAAAGTTAACTGGCTGAGACCAAGCCAAGACAAAGGCAGATCAAGATCAGAAGTCTTAAAAGAGGCAAGACTAAGTGAAGACTGAGTCTAAAGAGGGTGAGTCCAAGTCAAGGCCAAGTCTAAGGTATGAGAGACCTGGTCAAACCGAGTCTAAAGACAAGACGAGAGCAAGTCAACACCAAATCTAAAGGTGGGTGAGACCCAGTCAAGATAGAGTCTAAAGGGGGCTGATTTTCAAAGAGCACCATGAGCTTTAATAAATTGGAAAAAGAGTAAAGCAATGTGGACCTCAATAGTGAATTCAGAGGTGTGTGTTTGTGTGAGATTGAGAGGTAGTGTGCATATGGTAAATAACTTTTTGAATGTGTGTGTGTGTGTAGCTATTTTCTGGCGTGTGGAAATGCGCTGGCCGTTACAGTGATTGAGTGTTTCTATAGCAAAGCCCTCGCTCCCCGCTCTACGGAGTCAAAGAAATAGCATCAATAACACACACATCCACACCCACAAACACACACACACACACTCACCCCCTGCCTATCAACTGACTACTGAGGTATCAGACATGATGGAGCATTATGATGATAGATGAACCAAGGCATGGCCAGGCATAGTGCAAAGTGTATACACACACACACACACACACACACAGATACACACACACGCTGAGTGTGTAAACGCGGCAGATTGATGCTCTGGCTGGGCGGGTACTGAGAGAATATGCATGATTGGGCTCCACTGATTGTTTCAACTTTCTATGAATATATTTACTGAATATTGTCCCTGCTGGGTGTTTGTGTGTGTGTGTGTGTGTGTGTGTGTACCAAGGAAGTGTGTTTGTGTGTATGTGGAACTGTGTGTGTGTGGGTCAGTCCCAGAAAAGATCCCAAAGCCTGATAGCATGAAATTGCTAAAAGGGCATCAAAATTGGTTGTAGCAAACTGAAACACACATTCCATGTGAATAGGCAGCCTACCCGATGACCAGTATCCCCCCCATACCCCCCAAAAAAAGAAAAGTACACCTTCCACTTACAAGCACAGGGCTCATCTTACATAGGCCAGTGTTTGACCTTTTACATTATTCACCACAGCAAATAGAGGGGCCAACCTGCCTTACAAATGAATAGAATGAATAGAATACTGAGAATAGTTTCAGATCCTTAGACAAAAAGGTAATAGTAGCCTCTCTCCAAAGGCCCCCTTGTGGTTGTATTTCCTGCAAATTGGACTGGTTGAATGTGTGTGTACTGGTGTAAATCTGCCCCCAGAGGAGTTTTAGAGAGTGCATGTCGGGACTGCACACAGTAAAATAGATCAGCATGTGAAATCAATTATCACTTTCTGTGAGATACCATGTTTTTATTGCTGTATAAAAGATAAACAAGGCTTTTATTCTTGTTGGATGTGCTGTGTTTTTTCCAGTTTGGATAAAGGCAAAAATGCAAGCGCTGTGTGACATAGGCCACGTTCCCATAGCAAGTGAAGTGCGAAAATCTGATTTTCTCACTAAATATGGTCTTTTTCATTTGACCAATATCCAACATTAGTTTAAACAGTTTGTGCTACTAAACTGATGTGTATCACTAAAGCGATTGCTTCTTGTGAAGATCTGTTTTTTTATCTTCACCAGTGGCTGACAGCTGGGCTTTTCGTTGAGTATGTGATCGAACATTTTGTGAAAAGAGCATGTTATTTGGCCACGGCCACTTCTTTAGTTTCTTTAAACTTCGCATTTAAGCGTTTTGTTTTCCTTTGACACTGCAGCCATGGCCTCCTGTGTCCATGTTCAGATATTTCTTTAGGAATTTCTTTAAACACAGAGCAGTTGTAATCTGTGTATTCTAATTTAGTTTAAACAGACATCAAATCTATCACTTTGCTATCCAACTACTAAAAATCTCCCTCACCGCTGTCATCCATTTCCCTTCTCTGCATGAAATGTAGAGCTGGATAGATGTAAAAGTCCCTTGAATTCCAATCTGGCTGGTCAGACTGAGTCACATCGCAGCGTATCAGATATGATTTCAGTATCTCTGAAATTGTCTGAAACTGAAAACATCAGAATCGATGTGTTTTTGCTGTTTACAAAAAAGATCTGATTTTTGCCATATTAACCTGCATTTTCAAATTGATGTATTTAAATTTCTTGTCCAGAATTGATTGATGAAAAAGTTCTTCCAAAATAAATTTCAATATAAAGGTTCTTTTATTACAAACATGGCTCTTTAACTCTTTAAGGGACCAGAAGTGATTCCTCTGTGGTATTACCCAAAGATCCCTTTGCAGCATTTTGATTTTGAGGTTTGTTGGTGTGCAGAACATTTAAATTGGTATAGAACCTTCATATCAAGTTATGGTTCTTTAAAAAAAAGTTCTTCACTTCCACACATCTCTAAGATAACCATGGTTATTCGTGGAACTAAACGTTTTTTTGTCTATGGCATTGCTCAAATTTGTAGTGGCAGCTTTATTTTTAAAAGTGTGTCTGGGATGTTCATCTGGGCAGGACTTAGACTGCATCCATGCAGTGTACAAGAAAGGTCAAAACCATCTGCACTTTCTAAGGAGACTGAGGTCCTTTGATGTATTTGGGTGTCTAGTCTGGAGGGGCAAGTGCTATCTTCTGTGCAGTTGTGTCCTGGGGCAACAGTGTCAACACAGACGCTCTGAACAAACCGAACAAACTGATCAAGAAGACCGGTTTTGTTGTAGGAGTTAAATTGGAGTCTTTGGAAGCTGTGGTGAAAAGAAGGAATCTCAGTAAGCTGCAATCCATGCACTCAACCCTGACAAAACAGGGAGAACTGAGCAAGCAGCAAGGCAGAAAGAGTGCTTACCGAGAGAAAGAGCAGTGCTCACCCTGCATTTGCATGAAAGCCTCAGGACAATCCTTAAGCTTTTTGGGATAATGTTCTGTGGACAAACCAGTCTGAAGTGTAATCTTATGGACAATTTATAGAGTTCTTTTTATATCTAGTTTAAAGCTAATCCCGCATTCCACAGGAGGAACACCACAGCAACATTCAAACGTGGTGGTTGTTGTGTCTCGTTGTGGGGACGTTTTGCTGCTTGAGGGCCAAAGTGACTAGCTATTGTTGAAAAAATCATGAGTTCTGTTCTGTTGCTGAATCGCAAGCTGAAACATTATTTGGGTCATGCAGGAAGTCAACAACCCAAAACAGAAAAGCCATCATGAAGGTGACCTACGTCCATAGCATCCATATGTCCATACACCTGCTGTTACCATTTAGTGGAGGTGAAACCAGCACCATCCTTATCATGAGACATAGCTCGGTTATAAAGGTCCAGTGAAGCAGCCGTAAAGCTCTTAGGTTAGTTCTTAAGCTAACGTCTTACCTGACAGCCTCACAAGCACCTGATGCATCTGCTTTGGGTATGGTGACCCACAACACTTCAATCTTCTTGTGTTTTGTATGAAAGCTAGTAAGCTATGCTCTAAATAGCTGTAAATAATGTTAAATAGCCTGTTGGAATGTTGGGTTACCACAGCTAGCTACTTTATGAGCCACAGCAGTGGTCTACTTCATTCACTTTGATTACGATACAGACATAAACCATCTGACACGAAATGAGCTTTCTTTATGTCTTCACTTTGTACACATATTTTTTTGGCTTGGGTACGGCATCTTCTGTATGCGTCTATGCAGTATTTTCTCTGCTCAGCCTGTATTTCAAAGACACATGATTATTGGATTCTTTGACAGCTTATGTTTGCTGATGTATGTCTTTGTTTATGTTATTGGTAAATGTGTGAGTGTGTGTGTGTGCGTGTCTTTGAACTTAATTTCAAAATATGAATAAATAAACACTATTTTGTGAAGTGTGTATGATAGTGTCTGTGTATTTGTGTGTGTGTGTGTGTGTGTGTGTGTGTGTGTGTGTGTGTGTGAATCCTGGGTGGGCTATCCTAAGGCCCATGTTTTTGCTTGCTGGCTCTGCTGATGGTAGTGCATTGGAGAATAGAGGCTATTGACATTTTATAGCAATTGGAGATATAGAGGTGGTTGGTGCAATATCAATAGCGGAGGTTGGGGCAGTTGGACGTCAGAGGATATGGCAATTGAGAGAATGCCTAATATAGGGCATGTGCTACTGTAAAGTAGGGTATATGCAGGTATGAGTAGTAGGGGTTGTGGATATAAGGGTTGGGTTGGGGTTGAGAGTTAAAGCAGGGACTAGTGTGGTTGATGTAGGGCAGTTGTGGTAGTTTGGGCTGGAGTAATTGAGGTTATTGGGATGTTTGGGCTAGGATAATGCAGGGTAGATGAGGGTTTAGGGTATTTGAGTAGTAGGGTAATTAATAGAGGGAAGCTGGGGTATCTGGGGCTGGGGTAATCGGGGTGGTTGTGTTTGAGATTATTGGGATGGTTGGGGCTAGTTTTATAGCAGGAGCTAGGGTAAAGCTAGGTATATTAGGGGTTAGGGCAGTTAGGTAGTACCTGTTGGGGTCATTAGCGTGTTTGGTTTGGTGTAATTAGGGAATACAGTAGAGACTGGGGTATAGCTGGGTAAATCAGGGGTCAGGGCAGTTGAGTAGTAGACTTTGAGAATTGGAAGATATATTAGAGGCTGGGGTAAAGCTGGGTAAATCAGGGGTCAGGGCAGTTAGTAGTAGATGCTGGGGTGATTAGTGTGGTTGGGTTGCTGTAATTGGGGGCTATATTAGAGGCTGGGGTAAAGCTGGGTAAATCAGGGGTCAGGGCAGTTAAGGAAGGAGTTGTTGGGGCCAGTAGTGTGGTTGGGTTGCTGTAATTGGGAGAGTTGAGAATTGGGAGCTATATCAGAGGCTAGGGTAAAGCCGGGTAAATCAGGGGTTAGGGGAGGTGAGTAGATGGGGCTGTTGGGGAGGTTGGGGCATTTGTTTGAAGATTGTTGAGTTCAAAGTGGGTGTGTGTGGACAGGGGTTGTTTTGAGTAGCCCAGAGACTGGTCTGGTTCTCATTTCCTGAAGGATGGGCCTCATCTTTTCTCTCTTTTATGTTCTCTCTCTCTCTCTCTCTCTCTCTCTCTCTCTCTCTCTCTCTCTCTCTCTCTCTCTCTCTCTCTCTTCTGCATTCCTCCTCTCTTCACTCCCATCCCACTCTCCTGCTGCTGCTCCTCCTCTGCTTTGCACTTTTTAGATGTCTGTCCTTCTGTCAAATTATTTATCTCTTCTTTCTGATTTGACAATCAGTCTCTCTTCCTCTCTCTCCCTCCCTCTCTCTCTCTCTCTCTCTCTCTCTCTCTCTCTCTCTCTCTCTCTCTCTCTCTCTCTCTCTCCCTCTCCCTCTCTCTCACTATCCCGCACTCTCTCTCTCTCACTCTCCAACTCTCTCTCTCACCCTACTGCTCTCTCTCCCTCTCTCTCTCTCTCACTCTTAGTCTCTCTTACTCTCCATGTTTAAACTTGAATTCAGAACCGGCTTGTTTATGTTTACACTAAAATTACTCCACTTTTTTCTTTAATATTGCAGTGTGTGTGTGTGTGTGTGTGTGAGAGAGAGAGAGAGAGAGAGAGAGTGAGAGAGAACCTCTGTCTTGAAAGGCCGTGTTTTTAGTCGCTCAATAAGAAAGCAGGTGTTTGTAAGCAGGCTTTTTGCTGAGTGTGTAAACAAAAGCACAGCTGTGTTCTTTCCTCTGCACACAATACTCACTCTTTCACACACAGAGGCTGGAGCGACGTCTGATGGAGCATTACAGGCATACACACACACACACACACACACACACACACACACACACACACACACAGCTGCGATACTATCACAAGTGTTTTAACGCTTCTAATGGTTTCTGAAAGGCACCATGTAAACCAAAGTGTAATTTGCGCTTTCAGCTACTACTAAAGGACGTGCTGTACACGTGCATTTCTGGACGAGCTGAGAGACACAGGACCATTACTGAAAGTAAAAGAAGCGTGTGTACTAACAAAGTACAGTAATATTCCAGGATTTTACACTGCTATGACACAGGACATGCAGCATTACACAGTTCTTGTAAACATTGTCCTACCTGCTTCTCCAGGTTAACAGTTGTTAACAGTGTGCTGAGCCCGGAGTAGCAGTGATGGAGACTAGGAATGTCACAATACCAGAAATGGTAGTCATGATATCAGTAAAACTCTTTGATTCGTGATACCAAAAATAATGATAATCATAAAATATATTATACAAATAAGCATTTTTCAGCAACAAGAGTGGGAAGCAGCCTTTAGTTAATAAAGTTACTCTTCAAGTAATAAAAAAAGATGAACTGTTATTTGACTTGTTAGGGATACCAAACGCAAAAGCCACATCCCAAACCACATAACACTCATTAATTTGTGTAATAAAAAGTGCCCTACCGTTAGAGGTGCACTTGTTAATGTAGTAAATGAAGTGTAAAAGAATGCAGTTTAGGATGCAGCAGAGCAAACCCGGTCAGCACAGTGGAGAACTGGGCTGAGAAGGAGACCAAAGTGTGTTTTCAGTTCTTTAGCTCAGTTTGAAAGTTTACAGCCTGTACCTTCCACACAGTTTCTTATCTATGCGCTTAAAATAGGTACTTTGAGGGTTCCTAACTAAAGACAATGGCTCTATATAGACCATCACAACAAGAACTATTTGGATGCTTAAGTGCTTTTTTGCCTGGTAAAAGAAGACTTCTCTTAGAAAACCTTGTAGATGATTCTATAAAGAAGATTTTGAAGATCGATAGAGTTCCACTATTGTTACAGTGTCCTTTTAACACAAGTTCTTTAGTGTGTTTCAGTTCTATAGAAAACCATTTTTGCTTTTAGTGATTCATACAGTCTGTCCAGATCTCTTTAAGGCTGCAGAAGCATGTGTATGTGTGTTAGGTATGTGACTGAAAATTAAGACATTATTGTGACTCCCAGTTTTTAAATAGTAGTGTTTTGCACTTCACTCTACTCCAGGCACGATTCCCCCTAAACTCCATTCGCTTCTGATTGTCTGTGTCTGCATCAGAATACTTTACTGAGACTGCTTTTCTTTGATTCGGCTAATGTACAGGCAGAAATGACTAGAGCTGACTAAGACTAGGATCCACATGGGTTCCAGATCAGGCAAGATCTTTACTCCCCTGTACATCCCCTGTCAATTTTCAGCCAAGCCCCCCCACTCCATATAGCTGCTCCATATGTAGCTGCTATATACAGACTATCCATTGATTGGACAGCCGACCTCTTGGTACCAATAAATAACTAAATACATACAAATATGCATAATACAATGCTGCTTACAGGCCTGTTTAAAGTAAACATCAGGGTTAGGATACACCCACTTTCAGTCTAAATCCAAATACAGACACAGATATTTTGAGTACTATACAGATACGGAAGGAGATAAAGATAGAAGACTCAATA
Organism: Salminus brasiliensis; assembly: GCF_030463535.1. NCBI lineage: Eukaryota > Metazoa > Chordata > Actinopteri > Characiformes > Bryconidae > Salminus > Salminus brasiliensis. Next base: position 30,693,256 of record NC_132878.1, read on the forward strand.
GCACACTGACCCTCTCACACATAGCCTCAGAGGAAACAGGAGAGAAAGAGAGCGGAGAGAAGGTACACAAGTGAAGGAAAGAGGAGGAGTGGAGGACTGAAGGACAGGGGAAAGGGAGGAGTGTGTGGCCTATCTACTCACTCTCTGGAACAGTGATTAGGTGTGTCAGTGCAGGTAATTTAGTGTAATTGGGTCATTTTTTTCTCCCATCATAACCTGCTTTTTCATTTCAGAGCTATTGGGTGAAATCGATACGATAAAAACAGAGAAATTTAAAACACATTAGCCATTCAATGGGAAAACAGCGCATTTTTTTTCTTCAGAACTAAGTTGATGACCCGCAGTGTAACTGTGTTCCTATGTGTGTGTGTTTGTGTATTTGTAGATTCTGGCATATGGAGGCCGTTTAACATACAACATCTCTTGTTCCTTGGAGGACAGCGATGAACCAACCGAATTCACCGGCAGATCTGATGTCATTATTGAGGTGGGTCTTCAGATCTCATTAATACTGACATTTGGCCTTTGATCTTTAAAGAGAGAGAGAGATATGGAGAGGGGGTTATAAGATGAGACAAGATGAGGGAACAAGAGAAGAGAACTGATTAGTTGAAGAGAAGAGAAGAGAAGAGAAGAGACACGAAGTGAAGAGTAGACAAGAGAAGAGAAGAGTAGAGCAGAGAAGATAATTGATTAGTTAAAGAAAAGAGAAGAGAACAGAAGAGAAGAGAGGAGAAGAGAAGAGAATTGATTAGTTAAAGAGAAGTGAAGAGAAGAGAAGAGAAGAGAAGAGAAGAGAAGAGAATTGATTAGTTAAAGAAAAGAGAAGAGAAGAGAAGAGAACAGAAGAGAACAGAACAGAAGAGAAGATAATTGATTAGTTAAACAGAAGAGACGAGTAGAGAAGAGAAGAGAAGAAAATTGATTTGTTAAAGAGAGAAGAAGAGTAGAGAAGAGTAGAGAAGAGAATTGATTAGTTAAAGAAAAGAGAAGAGTTGAGTAAAGAAGAGAAGAGTAGAGAAGAGAAGAGAGGAGTTGAGTAGAGAAGAGAAGAGAAGAGAAGAGAGGAGTTGAGAAAAGAAGAGAAGAGAAGAGAATAGAAGAGAAGAGTTCAGTAGAGACGAGAAGAGTAGAGAAGAGTAGAGAAGAGAAGAGTAGAGAAGAGAATAGAAGAGAAGGAAAGAGTAAAGAAGAGAAGAGTAGAGAAGAGAATAGAAGAGAAGGAAAGAGTAAAGAAGAGAAGAGTAGAGAATAGAAGAGAATTGATTAGTTAAAGAGAATAGAAGAGAAGAGAAGAAAGGAGTTGAGAAGAGAAAAGAAGAGAAGAGAATTGATTAGTTAAAGAGAAGAGAAGAGTTGAGTAGAGAATAGAAGAGTTCAGTAGAGAAGAGAAGAGTAGTGAAGAGATGAGCTGAGAAGAGAAAAGAAGAGAAGAGAAGAATAGAGAAGAGAAGAGAATCGATTAGTTAAAGAGAAGAGAAGAGTTGAGTAGAGAATAGAAGAGTTCAGTAGAGAAGAGAAGAGTAGAGTAGAGTAGAGAAGAGGATAGAAGTGAAGAGAATTAATTAGTTAAAGAGAAGAGAAGAGTAGATAAGAGAGGAGAAGAGTAGAGAAGAGAAGAGTAAAGAAGAGAAGAGAAGAGAAGAGAATTGATTAGTTAAAGAGAAGAGAAGAGTTGAGTAGAGAATAGAAGAGTTCAGTAGAGAAGAGAAGAGTAGAGTAGAGTAGAGAAGAGGATAGAAAAGAAGAGAATTAATTAGTTAAAGAGAAGAGAAGAGTAGATAAGAGAGGAGAAGAGTAGAGAAGAGAAGAGTAAAGAAGAGAAGAGAAGAGTAGAGAAGAGAATAGTAGAAAAGTGTAGAGAAGAGAAGAGAATTGATTAGTTAAAGAGAAGAGAAGAGAAGAGTAGAGAAAAGAAGAGTAGAGAAGAGAAGAGAATTGATTAAAGAGAATAGAAGAGTTGAGTAGAGAAGAGAAGAGTTGAGTTGAGTTGAGTTGAGTTGAGTAGAGTAGAGTAGAGTAGAGAAGAGTAGAGAAGAGAAGAGAAGAGAAGAGCAGAGAATAGAAGAGTAGAGTAGAGTAGAAATGAGAAGAGAAGAGAAGAGTTTAGTAGAGAAGAGAAGAGAAGAGTAGAGTAGAGAAGAGAAGAGTAGAGAAGAGAAGAGAAGAGAAGTGAGGAGAAGAGAAGAGAGTTGAGTAGATAAGAAAATTTATTGTTTGAAGAGAAGAAAATTGATTAGTTTAAAAGAATAGAAGAGAAGAGAAAAGAGAAAAAGGGAAGGGAAGGGGAAAAGAAGAGATTGATAGAAGAAAAGGAGAGAAGAGCGGAGAATAGTGGAGACAAGGGGAGAAGAGGCAAGAATAGAGAAAATGAGGAAAATGAGAAGAGAAGAGATTGAATGGAGAGAGGGGCAGAAAAGAGGAGAAAAGAATTGATTAGTAGAAGAGATGAGAAGAGAAGGGAGTTTAGAGGTAAAGGAGAATGCTCTATACATTCTTTTTTTAAGCCAAGCCCACACTGACAACATAAGGACTTCTTCACTGCATCAGCGCTGTGCACAGACTGGCCGGAGCACTAAATAAAGGAGACTGGAGGTGATGGGATTGATCTTTTAAAGAGAAATGCTGGGAGATGGTAGCGTAATGTTTTAAATTAGCTAATAAAGAGGCCTCCACTTGCCTGTTGCGTTCACGATTGAGAAATCAATCCCTGAAAGTCTCGGGTGCTGTCAGCTCTCAGCTTTGCTCACTGTCTCAGTTTGATTGTTTTTAGAGAATGTTAGATGTACAAACGGGTCCTAGAAGAGCGTTCGATCCAAGACACACCAACCTGCCAACCACAAACAGCGTTCCATTAACAGCTCGCTTTAAAACCGTTCAAGAAATTGAACTGATGTAATCTGAGGAGAGCGTTCAAAGAGTCTTCAGCGCGGTTTGACATTTTCTAGTAGCTGTTCTGCCTATATTGGGACCCTTGGATCCAGGCGTTTTTACTCTGTGGAGGGAAAAATGAACAGTGTTTTGGTAAATATGTTTATTATTAGATCCACACTCCTTCCCACCCACCGATAGGCTGCATCCAGATGTCCAATGCTGATCACTGACAGGAGATTCAGGGAAGGACTGAGAGAGAGGAGTGTTTTGGCTGTACAGTTTTACACTGATATTATCACCCCCTTATAACATTCATATGGACAGATTTTCAGTCCTCCATGATGGTGTCTGCTCCGTCCAGTGCTGCAGACAGTGTTCTGGACTGGTTTTATAGAGATATTAGTGTGTATGTGTGTGTGTGTGTGTGTGTGTGTGTACACGTGTGTGTGCAGCAGGTCATTATTGATGGTTAAACCCTGTTTTGCATGTGCACACTTCATTAACTCAGAGCAAACAGAAAGTACAGTTCCCATAAATCCTCATTCACATAGCCTCCTGTGTGTGTGTGTGTAAGCGTGTGCGTGTGTGTGTGCCCACGATGCCTCATTTCCCAGCAGTCAGTGGGGTGGCAAATAAACGAACAGAAATCATAGCCTATAATCCTCCAAGATGATTCTGCTCACGATGTCGGAGGAACTGGAGTGTCCAAAGTTTCTCATCATTGCGTCAACACACACACGCACGCGCACACACACCCACACACACACACACTTGTACAATGAATAAATCACCTTGTTGTTCAAAACCCATTTAAAGTCTCTCTCTCTCTCTTTTTCTTTCTCACAGACACACTTCAAATTCTACATGTCTTCCTTTTGGATTTAAACACACACACAGACACATAAACAGACACATACATACACACAAACACACACAGACACAAAGCAAACAAAAACACCTTAATACCTTTATACCACCATCATTTATCCTCAGTGAGAAAGAGGATACAGAGAGATCCTTTACACAGTAGAATCTCAAATGATCCCCTACACCCTAGATAGTGCACTACAAGCACTATGAAATACTCTTTCTAGGAGTATAGCATATGACAAATCCCCACATAGTGCCCTACATAGGTCATTAACCAAAGGTTTCTACTACACACTACATAGTACCCTACATAGGTCATTAACCAAAGGTTTCTACTACACACTACATAGTGCCCTACATAGGTCATTAACCAAAGGTTTCTACTACACACTACATAGGATTTGATTGCATTTAAGTGGCAAGAGCATTAGAGAGGTCAGGATATAGAATGATCACCACCTCACCTCATCCTGAAACTTCCCAAATCATTCTATAAGTACTGTATGGAGCATCAGCATTTTTCATATCCCTCTAGCCCAGGCCCTCTACCCATCTAGCCCATGCCTGACATTAGGCATGGTGCCAATAGGTCCTTGTTTATCTGCTCAAGAGAGTAATATTCTATTGGCAGTACATCTCAACAGGGACTAGACAACCTGTGTGTGTGTGAATTTGCACATCTGTGTCAGCAGTGGGTGCAACATAAAGTATATACATATAAATTATATTAGATGGGGTGTCCACAAACATTTGGACATATAGCATACTTATTTATTACTATGCAATTACTATGCCCTTAACATTGGAGGGCACTGTAAATCTGCTCAGTACATACTCCCTGTTTACTACACGGTCCTGCTCCCTGCCAGTTGCACTATAAGGGCCATTAAATGCCTACATAAAAGATTCTTACTCTAAAAAGGCCACTGCAGCAGCCGAAGGGCTCATTCTGCACCCTGTGTCGTATAGGGAGTGATTTGGGATGCAGCCCTCCTGGAAGAAGATGCTGTTTCAGGCTGTTATTCTCTCTCTGTCCACCAGGGTGGTGGTCTTAGTCTGACGGTCAGTTCGGATGCGGTTCTGGGCAGTCGGAGACAAGTCATCCTAAAACCCGAGAGCTTCCTGCACTTGATCTCAGGCCAGCCGGTCAGTAAGAGAGACTTCCTCACTGCCCTGGCGAGGCTGAGCCGCCTGCTCATCAGAGCCCCCGGCTGCCAGGGAAACAGCGCCATCTACAGGTGCATGCAGCACAGAACTGCAGTCTGATTGACAGATTACAGCACGTTTGGGTTTCTTTTTTGTGATTTCCATTTTTGCTTGAGTGTGTCTCTCACACTCTCTGTCACCTTAGTCTCTCTCTCTCTCTCTCTCTCTCTCTCTCTCTCTCTCTCTCTCTCTCTCGCTCTCTTTCTCTCTCTCTCTCTCTCTCTGTCTGTCTGGATTATCTTTCTCTGTCTAGCATCACCTCTCTCTGTTGTGTCCTTTGCTCTCTACGCTGTGTCTCTTTCAGTCCTCTCTGTCTCTCTGTCTCTGTCATCTCTCTCTCTGTGTCTCTTGCTCTCTTTATCATCTCTCTCGACCTCTTGATCTTTCTCTTTCTTGCTCTCTCTCTTTTTGTCTAACCCTTGTTTATCTGTCTCTATCATCTTTCTCTCTCTCTCTTTTACTCACTCCCTTTAACTGTGTCTCACTCTCCCTGTGTCTCTGTCACCCATCTCTCTCTCATACACACTCTTTTGCTCTCTCTCTCTCTCTCTGTCTCTCTCTATCACACACACACACACACACTTACTTTTTTTAAACTATCTCTCTCTCTCTTTCTCTCTCTCTTTCTGTGTGTGTGAGTGTGTAGGTTGGGCTCAGTCTCTGTGGAAGTTGCGTCTGAAGACTCCAGTTCCGATGTTCAGGCCACAGCAGTGGAGGTGTGTGTCTGTCCCTATGGTTACAGCGGAACTTCCTGTGAGGTAAGCAACTTTCCAACTACAACACACTTTGCTAGCACACATCTCTGAGGGAGAGACACACTGCAACAGACCTTTAATCTAGCTCACGCAGTGTGGAGACAGAGTGTGACCAGGTGCTTTAGTGTTTCAGAAATGTCCCCCCTTTCAGTTTGGAAAGATTGTTGGACGCACACACCCCTGCACACTGAACAAATACACACACCCACAGATACACACACACACACACACACACACACACAATACACAGACTTAGAATACTCATGTACGCACAGGAGGACAGATGAGTGGTAAGTGCGTGTGTGTGTGTTTGAGTGTGTATCAGCACTTGGGGTGGCTGAGTCAGGTGAATCATTCAGATAGTTATTATCTCTCTCTCTTTCTCTCTCGCTCTGGTTATTGATCTTGGATCTCTCCGTGCTGACCCAGCATGCGGTCACTTTGGCCAAATCTCAGCAGAATCTCCACTCATCATCATCATCATCAGAGCGGAAAACGGGATGAGAGAAAGAGAGAGAGAGAGAGAGAGAGAGAGAGAGAGATGATCTAATGTGGGGTTAGAGGTGGATATGTACATGCTAAAACCCTCTTTCCACTCCTTTTCTCTCTCCTCTTTTCTTCCCTCTCCTCTTTTCTTTCATCTCCTCTTTTCTTTCATCTCCTCTTCTTTCTTCTCCTCTCCTTATTCCTCTCCTCTTTCCTCTCCTCTTTCCTCTCCTCTCCTCTTTCCTCTCCTCTTTTCTTTCCTCTCCTCTTTCCTCTTCTCTTTTTTTCCTTTCCTCTTTCTTCTCCTCTTTTTTTCTCTCCCCTTTCCTCTTCTCTTTTCTTTCCTCTCCTCTTTCCTCTCCTCTTTTCTTTCTTCTCCTCTCCTTATTCCTCTCCTCTTTCCTCTCCTCTTTCCTCTCCTCTCCTCTTTCCTCTCCTCTTTTCTTTCCTCTCCTCTTTCCTCTCCTCTTTTTTTCCTCTCCTCTTTCCTCTCCTCTTTTTTCTCTCCCCTTTCCTCTCCTCTTTTCTTTCCTCTCCTCTTTTCTTTCCTCTCCTCTTTCCTCTCCTCTTTTCTTTCCTCTCCTCTTTTCTTTCATCTCCTCTTTCCTCTCCTCTTTTCTTTCCTCTCCTCTTTCCTCTCCTCTTTCCTATCCTCTTTTTTCTCTCCCCTTTCCTCTCCTCTTTTTTTCCTCTCCTCTTTTTTTCTCTCCCCTTTCCTCTCCTCTTTTTTCCTCTCCTCTTTCCTCTCCTCTTTTCTTTCCTCTCCTCTTTTCTTTCCTCTCCTCTTTCCTCTCCTCTTTTGCCTCACCTCTTCCCTCTCCTTTTCTTTCCTTTCCTCTTCTTTTACTCATCTCCTTTTCCTCTCCTCTTCTTTCCTCTCCTCTTCTTTCCTCTCCTCTTCTTTTACTCATCTCCTTTTCCTCTCCTCTTCTTTCCTCTCCTCTTCTTTCCACCCTCTTCTACTCTTTCCTCTCCTCTTCTTTCACTCATCTCCTTTCCTCTCCTCGTCTTTCCTCTCCTCTTCTTTCCTCTCCTCTCGTCTCATCTTCTTTCCACCCTCTTCTACTCTTTCCTCTCCTCTTCTTTCCTCTCCTCTTCTTTCCTCTCCTCTCATCTTCTTTTCACCCTCTTCTACTCTTTCCTCTCCTCTTCTTTTCTCTCCTCTTCTTTCACTCATCTCCTTTTCCTCTCCTCTTCTTTCCTCTCCTCTCCTCTTCTTTTCACCCTCTTCTACTCTGTCCTCTCCTCTTCTTTTCTCTCCTCTTCTTTGCTCTTCTTTACTCCTTTTCCTCTTACTTGCCCCTTTCCTCTCTTGCACTCCCCTCTTTTAGTCCTGTTTGTCTCCCCTTTTCTTTCCTCTTCTAGATGCTCCCCCTTATCCTTCCACTTCTCTTCTTTTCTTTTCTCCTTTCCTAATCTCTCATAATTTCTCTCTTCTATTTACCCCCCTTTTCACTCCTCTTCCCTTTTCTTTAGGTTAGTTCCTTCTCCTCCTCTCTCCTCCTTTAACTCCTCTTCTCCTCTGCTTTCTCCTATAGTTTTCTTTTTTCTCCTCTTCATTGCCTCTTTACCTCTTTTCTCTTTCTCTCCTCTCTCATTCTCTGTTCTCCTCTGTTTTTAAATGCATTTATTTCCTCATCTCTCTCCTTCTATCCCATTTCCTTTGTACTTTCGCACCTTTCCCTCATCATTTGCCTGTCTTTCTTTCTGTCCTCTTTTCTCTTGTCTTACCTGATCTACTATTTTTCTCTTCTGTTTCTCTCCTGTCTGCCCTCCTCTCCTCCCCCTCCTTCATTCCACTCGTCCATGGCAGGATGACAGTGTAGAGTCCTGTGGTGTTGACAGGGTCAGAGCGAGCCGCTCTGAGAGGCAGGAAACGAGGGGAAAAACGAGTGTGATGGGGATTGGTGTGGTCGTTTGTAATATCTGTCTTCTAGAGCAGTAAGAAGAATGTGTGTGTGGTGTGTGCGAGGTGGTATGTGTATTAGCCCACTATTCCTAAACTGGGGTTTGTTTGGTGACGTTGAGGGGGTCCACATGATCGATTTGGCTTAATTTCATTACATGGCCGCGCAGCTACACAGCCATTATCCAGTTACAGAGTTTAGTGCCTCCAGGAGCTCCTTTACAGGAACTTACTACAGCACGTGTGTTGTAATGTGGGGCGTTGTGGGACACAATTGTCATGGTGTGTACGGCCAGACCAAGAGGAATGAACACTCACAGAGATGGAATCAAAGCAAGCCGTTTTATTAACAAAAACCAGGGTAACAGAAATGGGCACGTGAGGTAAAAAGGCAGCAACTAAGGGTTACAACAATAAACAAAAGCAAAATGTGACAACCAAAATGGCGAACACAACAAACCTGGGGCTGAGAGGAGCCGGGAGCTGAGCTGGAGTAAACAGGATACAATGGGGAAAAGCAAGGAGGGAACTAGAACAAAAAACCACAGGCCGAGCCTGAGCATCGGGGGATTAAAGCAAAGTGAAGATAGAGCCGTGCTCTATTAACTAAAGAGGGGTAGCTGGGGAACCAGCTACTAGACAAAATGGCAAGGCTGACCTAACCTGGCTGGAACCTGATCAGGAAGCGAATGTACCTCGCTTGCCACCAGAGTTGACTGGAGAACTACTCCTGACAGTGAATCGTGAACTAGAGCCAGCCTGAACATGCTGGTAACGCGTGAGGAACCTCAGGGAGTTCTAGAGATTCCTAATGAGTCAATTCACAGCAGTGAACAAAGGGGGTAAAGCTCCTTAAGTACTCCCAGTCCCAGGTTAAACACATGAACAATGAATCAACTCAAACAACCAGGAAGTCCTTATTTGGGCCTGTGGGCAGTGGCTCGGGACCGCCCCGGGGGAGGGCGCGATCACAAGGGCCTGACAACAATACTACTCATAGAAAACATACGGATTTGCCACTATACAGTGGCATACACCCCTGGTCAAAATGTTTGTTACTGTAAATGTATTTTGTAGTTGTATTTTTATAGCTAAATTATTTTAATCAAGCACAAACACACCTAAAAAACTCTTTTGAATAATCAATAAATTAGTTGCTCAATTATTAGCGACTACTCAAAATGTTCTATTAATTATAAAAAAAAAATAGGTGTGGCCTTAGCATGAGGCTTATTTAGGTGTTTCTTTAAAATCGGCTGACATATTATACTTCACGAAGATCATATTTGTACAGGTAAAACATTGCACCACAGTAGAACAAAAATAGGATTTGTCTGGTGCTTTTCACAACTGATATTGTCTCAGTTCTGTTGGAATGTCTTTTTGGTCTTCCGTTCCTGTTAACTGTTCTTAATTCTTAAAAGGAAATGGCAACCAGAAGAAGCATTGCTGTCGTCTTATAATCCTCTCCTGCTCTGTGAGCAGCTGCTTAGAAGAGCCCATGACTGCTGATTGTTGTAACAAGGTTTGAGGAGTCAGAGTCCTTTGAAATTTACATCACCTGAGCTTTCCTAACCCTAACCCTGTCTGAGAGCTCAGGAAAAGTTACCTGAGAGCTGAAACACCTGTATGGACTCCCTTTCTTTTTTCCACTCTATAAGCTGCTCAAACTTTACCATGGCACTAAATGTGTAGCTCTACCGACAGGCAGGAACAGCAGTTACATCATAAACACACACACACTTACACACACAGGCACATAAAGCCTAAATATCTCCTCTCTCCAGGTTCCTCTGTTCCTCTGTGTTTGACCTTCAGCTGCTCGCACTGACAGCCGCACATCTCCTCTTCATTACAGACATCTGAGCACTTTACAGTCTAACGATGATGCTTCAATTAAAGCACTGCTGGATTAATTACTGTCAGCAAAAACAGGTTACGAGCTCAGAGCCATTAACGTCTTCAACTCATCGCGCTAAAAATAAATCTCCCGCTTTATTTCCTCTCCTTTCTACAAAGAACCCTTCAGCGCTGATCCGTCCTGTTTAATTAGCTCTCTCACTGATCACCTTCACTGTACAAACACCTTCACTGGAGTAACTCTGTGTGTGGGTGTTATTAGACCAGCAGATACTGGTCAATCAGTGCGCTCGAAGGAAAGCGCCGGGTACCCAACTCTAACGGATCAGCTAGCAGACACCTGTGCCAGCCAGCATCACACTGAAGTGATGTGGGGAGAGACAGCAAGCCATCTACCCACCTGGAGAGAGAATTGCCAATTGTGCTCTCTCAGGCACCGGCTGCTGATGGCAAAGCGGCTAAACCAGTAAAACTGAAGAAATGTCTTTGAAATTATTCGTAAAATGTAATTAATGAAAATGCAATTTTCTTGTGAGGAAAAAGTTAGGACACCCCTAAATTTATTACAACAGGTACACGTCAGCTGTGGATGATTAGGACGTGATTTTTTGAGGAGCCTGTCTTATTTAAACCTCAGACACTCAGTTGGGTTTGCAGTGAAGTGAGGGGGATCACCATAGTCAGATTCAAAGAGCTCTCTGAGGCCTTTTGACTGATATGTCCGATTCGCAATCGGTGTGCTTGCCTTTACTTGTGTTCTTGCGGACTTGTAAAACGTCATCAGTCACAGCCCAATAATTGTTCCATTTAAATAGCCTACATCTGGCCAAGTACAGTCCAAATGCCTGGATGTGTTCTTGCCCTGTTCCTTTTATCAAGGGTACATCAGGAAGTAACTTATGTGGACTTAGGCTGGCCTAATACCCCAGAATGCGAAGGAAAGTGTTGGGTACCCAACTCTGACGGATCAGCTAGCAGACACTGAAGTGATGTGGGGAGAGACAGCAAGCCATCTTCCCACCAGGGAGACAGCATTGCCAATTGTATTCTCTCAGGCTCCGGCTGCTGATGGCAAAGTGGCTAAATGTCTTTGAAATTATTTGTAAAATGTAATTCATGGAAATGCAATTTTTTTGTGAGGAAAAAGTTAGGACACCCCCCGCATTTATTACAACAGGTACACGTCAGCTGCGGATGATTAGAATGTGATTTTTGGAGGAGCCTGTCTTATTTAAACCTCAGACACTCAGTTGGGTGCATCAGGGGGTAACTTGTGTAGACGTAGGATGGCCAAATACCCCAGAATGCATTTTGCACCACATTGCTAGTCCAATTGCGGAATACTTGTGAGTCAAACTTGCTAAGTCTGTACTACCAAGTATGCTAGTTCAAGCCTGGCACACTTTGTATTGAGAAATGGGGTAAGAGTCCCAGAACGGTTGGAAATCGGACGCTCCACTGTCCGCTACCTCGTTTACAACATCAGGGAAAGACTGAAGATTTGTCTGTCCAAAGCACGCTGTTCCAGAGGTCAAGGTGTTCTCTGACAAACTTCCAACGTCTTGTGTGTTTGCGTGTTTTGCAGGTCTGTGCAGAAGGCTACAGAAGGGTCAATGGGACGGTGTATCAGGGAGTGTGTGAGCGCTGCCAGTGCCACGGACATGCGACACACTGTGATGATGTCACTGGATATTGCCTGGTAAATAAAATAAAAACCCTGACCTCTCAGACTCCTGTTTGTTCTATTCTTCATCCTTCATAACACAGTGATCTTTGACCTTTGAGAGAGTCAGCATGATAGCATTGACCTCAATATGAGCCCACTAAACACACACACATACACACACACACACACACATATTTGATATATATTGTGTATGATATCAGACAATGTCAGAATGAGTTTAGCCAGAGTACAGCAGCTCTGAGTGTGACTTCATCGCCTCTCCTGTTACACAACAGTGTGTTTTATGCTCCATAGTCTCACATGATGTGTCAATTCTTTCTTTCTTTCTTTCATTATTTTAGTTCTTTCTTTCTCTCATTTTTTTCTTTCTTTCATTCATTTTCTTTCTTTAATTCTTTTTTCTTTCTTTCTTCTTCCTTTTTTTATTATTTTTCTTTCATTCTTTCTTTTTTCTTTCTTTCAATAATGCTGTTCTTTCTTTATCTCTGTTTTATCTCTCTTTCTTTTATTCCTTATCCTTCTTTAATTGTTTGTTTGTTTCTTTATTCTTTCTTTCTTTCATTTTTTCTTTTCTCTCCTTTATTCTTCTTTCTTTTCATACTTTTTGTTCTTTCTTTTTTCTCTCTCTTTTATTCTTTTTTTTCATTCTTCCTTTCTGTCTTTCTTTTATCTTTCTTTTTCTCTTTGTTCTTTCTCTTTCTTTCTTTAGTTCTTTTCTATTGATCTTTCTTTCTTTCCTTGATATCTTTCTTTTTATTGTGTGTTTGTGTGTGTTGCTGAGTAGACATTGCTGATACACTCAGGAGTGTGTGTGTATGTGTGTGTGTGTGTGTGTGTGTGTGTGTGTGTGTGTGTGTGTGTGTGTTGCGTTTGGTGAAGCGTGGAAAAGCCTGAAAAAACAGCACATCTCATTTCATTAGCTGGCAGCGCTGCTGCTGTTTGGCCCTGTGCCAGCACATAATGTTTAATCAGGTGACGTACACTCCTGCAGTCACTCACGATTACTCTACAGATCATCTGCCATACAGATGGGGTGGCGGTGGTGCAGGCAGGGTAGAAGGGCCATGGGTTCCTTTCTGAAAACTAACGCTGCCAACCAGGTTTGGAACTGAGAACAACTGTGCAGTGTCTCATGGTTAAGGTTAGGTTTAGAGTTAGTATGGTTAGGGTCAGGGTTAGGGTTACGGTTGGGTTAGTGTGGTTGGGGTTGGGTAAACATAAGTCATAGGTCAACACAGTTCAATGTTAGGATTAGATGTAGGTTACTGAGGTTCATGTTAGGATTGAGTTTAGGTGTAGGGTACTGAGGTTTAGGTTTAGGTTTAGGTTTAGGTTTAGATCTAGGTTGCTGTGGTTAAGGTTAGGTTTAGGTGTAGGTTACTGCTGTTAATTGTGTACAATAGTACACAAATCAATGGTGTTTCTACTAAAATAGGAAAACCAATGTGTCTTTTTAGTTCCACACAGTGATCTTTGTGTTAAAACGGAGTGTGTGTGTGTGTGTGTGTGTGTGTGTGTGTGTGTGTTATTCAGGGTTGTGAACACCACACCACGGGCCCGCACTGTGACAAGTGTGCTCCTGGTTATTATGGTGATGCCTCTAAAGGAACAGCCAGTGACTGCCAGCCGTGTGCCTGCCCCCTAAACGCTCCCTCCAACAAGTATGTGTCCTCTATTCACTCTGCTGGCTAATTTAACCAAGGATCAGATCTGAGTACTAAAACACTGACTATCGTCTGATACTGATCCAGTGATACAGTGTTTTACTGTATTATCTCTGTAACCACATAGATGTTAGCCACATAACATACAATAAGGTATGCTGTCAGTTAATACTGACATAAACTCACCTTTATTAGTGACTATTTCTATAATGTGATTCTGGACCAAACATCTATTTTATTTTAACCGTACCTTAGGGTTGTTTTACCTTCTCTTTGAACCATGACATAAATTAGGCCTAGTCTTGGGACAGAATTGCAGTGTCAGGTCAATTAATGAGAGACATTAGCAAGTGCAACCACTCTGTGTGTTGTAAACAAACATGAGCTGATATTTTCACTCAGTCCTCTAAATCATGAGATTATGTAATAGTCAAAATGTGAATATTGCTACAAGCTAACATGCTAACATGCCTTTAAACTGGAAAAAAAAAACATTTGTTTTATAACAACACTGTAGCCTAGAGCCTAAGCATATCATTACTCATTAAACCACTCTAAATGACAAGACAAGACAAGACAAGACAACCACATTGACCATTTCTGACGGACAACGATGTAATTTGTCTTTTGCTTTCAATCCATCCATCCAGTAAAACACACTGCAGTGGGCAGCCATTGCTGCGGCGCCAGTGAGTAGACAGGGTGAAGGGCCTTGCTCAAGGGCCCAACAGCGGCAGCTTGCTGAGCCTGGGTATCGAACCCACAACCCTGTCATTAATAGCCTGGAGCTCAAACTGCTGATCCACCACTACTCCTAACAATGACTTTGGGCTTGGGCTATTCACTGCAAAAAGGATATATTAGCAAGTGAGATCAATTTAACTTTGGTCTAAATATCAACTTTGTATTATTTTAAGATTGAAATATAAAAAAATATTAGTAGATTATTTAACATATGTATTTTACTTGTTTTAAGTCATTTTAATGATTAATAATTGAATCCTAATTATTATGCTATATATATAATTTGATCATAATCACTGAAAGCAGTTTATTCCATTGGCATTTGAGTTTGCATGTTTAAAGGATAGTAAAGTAAAGATACAAGTTAAATAATCATACGCGTTTTTAAAAATGAGATAAATAAATAATATTACATATATAGGTTGAAATTTCCCCTTTAGCATTTAGTTTTTTCTCTTTTTTCACCGGATTTGATCCTATCTGCAAAATGTATGTGGGTAAAGAAGAACCCAAGCACTGTTAAATAAAGTCTATGTTTCTAGTGCTGAGATGCTTTGGCGGATCCCGCTCACTGAGCTTCCGAACAACGTCAAGGCTAATGGCTGCTCTAATTACTGCTAACACGATGTCGTGTTCAGTTTAGATTTCACGCCGTGCCTCTGCCGCAGTCAGCAGAACCACAGCTACGTGTTGTGTTTCTGCGCTGTTACAGTGCTCTAACAGATACTGATCAGTGATCTGTCCCTGTGATTTGCCCCAGCACCAGTAGCCCCAGTAGCCGCAGCATGCGCTAGGCTAACAATCACTCCACTCTAGCATGCTAATGGCTAATCCCTGCTGGTCAGTCAGGAGCTGTTGGCCCCAGGGGCGGAGAACCTGGCAGCTGAGCATTCCACTGCCCTGGGCAGAGGGGCTAAAAAAGAGAGCAGCCCCCCCACCCCCCCAAAAACCTCCAGCCCTGCATTCCCAAAAACTGACCTGGCTAGGAATCCGGCGGTGTCGGAAATAGCCAACGCAACCTGACCCTGTCTTCCTCGCTTCACAGCACACTAACACGCTAAATTTGGGCTCCCGCTCTTCCTCTCTTATTCCTCTCTCTTCTGGAAGTGTCCCAGAGATGTAGAGGTGCCTGTGAAGAGCAGAAGGATGGTGTTTTTGACTCGGCTCTCTTTTCTGTTCTTTCTTTTGGGAACACTGTTTGCACAAAAACAACGCAGCTTCAGTCCAACATGTCACCAAGATGCTCGCGGTCAGCTGATCTGTGACCGATGCCAACCTGGATACACAGGCCCACGCTGCGACAGGTAAGTAACTTAGTTACTAAGTGTCTGGTAGTTTGACTGAAGGAGGTGGAGAGATTGTGTGTGGAAGGTGCAGATTATGCATTTTCAGTCCATTCCATATCAGAGTGTGTCAAAGGCAAAGAGGAGAGAATTTATCACAATCTGAATGTCATTTTTCGGAACGTTTTTGATGCAAAAATCAAACAGAGTCAGAAATGCAAACTTGAGCCTGTCCACATGTGACTGTTAATGTAATTTATTGAGTAGCTATGCAAATATGTGAAGAATTCTGTCATTAAATTGTCTAGTCATTGTAAAACTGACTCAGATGTGTAAGTCTGAAATAATTAACCCATTAATGTCCACATTAGAGTTGCTTAAAAACTCTAGGTGTGTGTGACCTGAATGAATCAAATCATCCAGCAGGTTTTACATTCAGTAAGGAACATGAAAGGTGATACTATGTAAAATTTCAGCACTGTCAACCAATCCAAGCTTTGTTTTGTAACAAAATTACACACTGTCAAATATATTATGAGTTAAACATGTTGGGAAAAGCTAAAATAGAATTTTGCACACACAATTTATTTATTTATTTATTTATTTATGTATTTTCCTTGCTTTTACCTTTTGACCATAATTTGAATCTATCACTTCTTTATATTGTGTCTTCATGATGATTGATGATTGGACCAAAAGAAATGCTCCATAACAATAGCATGACCATAATAATACAAATATCTAAATAAATACACACTAATATATATATATATATATATATATATATATATATATATATATATATATATATATTACAAAACAAAGCTTGGATTGGTTGACAGTGCTGAAATTTTACACAGTATCACCTTTCATGTTCCTTACTGAATGTAAAACCCGTTGGATGATTTGATTCAATCAGTTTTCAGCAACTCTAAAATATATGATTTGGTCATATAGACTTGTAGCAATGAGGAATTTCCACCCTCATACATACACATTGCCTCGGCCCTACAATTTAGACCTACTTGAAAGACCTTGCAGCCACTACATCCTAACTAGGGTGGATATCCAAGTGTCTCCAGTGCGCTCTTTAAATATATGGTCACCCTAGCATTTGGAACTAATGATCCACACACATTCTACCAGGTGTGTCCAAACTTTTGGTACAGATATGGCAAGCAGTAACTAATGCGTTTTAAAGGTTCATGCTGATGCCATTTATGTAGTTGAGTCTGTATGGAGCAGCAGTGGTGTTATTGCTCGATAGAAGTATACAGTAATGAGGTATATTTGTGCACAGTCCTCTCAGTCCAGGAAAATGATGTAAGAGCTATAAACACCCAGCCTTATGACCGACATACATTCGTTGGCTGTGCTGGCTCTGCGACTCTTTTATGAATCTATGCTCACCAGGGTTCAGCTGTGTTGTTTCCTCTTTAACTGTGTTAATGTTGTACCAGGACTTGTCTTAGTAACACAGATGTGATCCCAAATGATTTTCCATTTTAAACGGCTCATTCTGTTATAGCCATTGAGGCCAGAGGAGTGGATGGGTACCTGGTTAGCTGAAGTAACAGAATTAGCAGTTAGCCTTCTCCTCCAAGCATGTAGAGCTCCAGTGTTGGTGGCAGTTTGAAGATGTGATGATGAGCTTCATGTGTTTCAAAGGAAGCAAATTTTAACATTCACCCTCCCAGAGCTGGTGCTATTGTGTGGTAGGAGGGAACTGGAAATGGCTAAACGGTTTAAAATAGACACTATGTGTCCAAATGTTTGTGGACACCCCTTCTATTGAGAGCATTCAGCTACTTTAAGTTGTATCCATTGCTGATGCAGATTTGCAAATGCATACACACAGCTTATCAAGTCCCTGTAGAAATGTACTGCCAATACAATAGGACCTTGTAGAGCAGATAAACATGAACCAAATGGCCCCATACCTAATGCCAGGTGTGGGCTAGAGGGGCATAAAGCCCCCAGCATTGAGCTGTGGAGCAGTTCTCTGGAATGATGGATGGTGCTCCATCTAGTACTTTTGGGATGAGTTACGGAGTTGGAATGAGGTGGGATGGTGATCATCCAACATCTTGACCCCACTCTTGTCGCTGAGTGCAATCAAATTCTCACAACAATGCTCTAAAAGCTAGTGGAAGGCCTTACCTGGACAATAGAGACAGTATCTTGAACAAAAGCAGAAAACACTCTCTCTTAATACCATTGATTTCAGAAGAAACAATGAATGAGCAGCTGTCTCAATACTTTTGTCCATATAGTGTATTTTTAAAGATAAGGATGGAGTATGATGGTTAGGCGTTTGGCTGAATCTTAAAGCAGTAATTATCCCTGTGAAATAAGCAAATACAGTAAAAGCAGTAAAGTGATTTAGGAGAGTGGTGCTCTGAGGAGACTGGGAAATGTGAGCCTTTTTTTCTGTGGGATCATTGAGTGGTTGATCTGGACTTTAGTATTGTGGGCTTTCTCTGAGACTAATGGAATGCACTTTATTTTTCATTAGTTTTTGAGTAGGGTCAATAACCCACCGATTGACCCCCAATTAGTGGCTATTTAATGAGATTACATTCAGAACCTCCTGCTATTGGATGTGGTCAGGGGTATCGATGACTCTGATTGATCTGTGGCTGTTTCGCTGGCTAAACACACTCCCAGAAATGTGCTTCTTTCTCTTGTGTGTGTGTGTGTGTGTGTGTGTGTGTGTGTGTGTGTGTGTGTGTGTATGCTGTATGCTGAACTGCTCAATAATAGAAGGCAGAAGAAGCATGACCACGTACTTTCACTGTCTACCCAAAACAAAACATGAAAAGAAAGTCTGCAAAGTCTTGCATTGTAAGGGACTATATATAGACTATTGGATAGGTAGTCCTAATATTCTGATATTCTATATTCAGACAATATTCTGATATATATATATATATATATATATATATATATATATATATATCAGAATATTGTCTGAATATAGAATATCAGAATATTAGGACTGCCTATCCAATAGTGGTAAAAAGCACCCTTGGCTCAGATGACACTAGTGAGACGTATTAGGTGACTGAAGGTGTTCGTTATAGAGGTTAACTGGTCCACAGGCACGTCAATTGCTCTGTACCACTTGCAGGAGTCAATCCTCCTCGCTTAAATGGTCTATGGGACCCCCCACTATATATACAAAATGTTGTTCTGTGACTATTCACTTTCATTTACTGACAACATTAACATTATTTACCTGATTCAGTAGTCCTTTTATATGGAGCTGCCCCTCTTCCAACAGTAAAAGCCCGGCCCTTTCTAAGAAGGATATCCACAAGATATTGGAGTGTGTCTGAGGGAATTTGTGCCCAGTCAATCAATGGGTCAATCAACCTTTTTTTTTAAACTTAGAGTACATTGAGGGTGACCCTCATTTACAATGGAGCTGAGCCAATACATAAAATATAGATTAAATAAATATTTCTATATTATATATAATATTATATATTCTATTTATATATAAACATCAGGTGCAAAATTAATAATAGTAATAATAATAATAATAATAATAATAATAATAATAATAATAATAATAATAGCTCTATTTAAGAGTATAAAATAATGCATTCAAAGGTATAAAAATGTATTGTATTTCAATAACATCAACTATGAATGTTGCAAAAAATAAAAGAACAAATGCCAAGCCAATCAAGGGTAAAGTAATTAAATTAATTAAAGCAGATAATAAATAAAGTAAAAAACAAAGAAAGAAAGAAAGAAAGAAAGAAAGAAAGAAAGAATTGAATGAATAAAGGAGTGGAAATTCAAAATATAAAAAATAGTTATGAAATAAATACAAATAAACATACCAAAAGCAGGCTAAATCAAAAATAGAGCACCACTGAGGTCCGACACTGATGCTGAATGAGAAGACCTGACCCTCATTCTAAAGGTGCTTAGTGTGGTTGAAGTCTGGCCCCGCACCTGACTCATCAAACCATGTCTCAAATGTACAATTGCATTAGATGTTTTTGTATGTTGTAGCTTTACCATAATTAGAGCTGAGGGTCCATGTCCAAACCACAAACAACAGCCCCAGAACATCATCCCACCTCCACCAAACTGTACCGTTGGCAATCTGTAGTCCAAAAGGGGGCGTTCTCCTGGCATCCATCAAATCCTGTTTCGTACTTCAGACTGCCAAATAATGAAGACTGATTCATCACTTTGAAAGAACATGTTCCCACTGCTTCAAAGTCCAGCAGTGTTGTGCTTTACACCACTCAAGCCAACGCTCAGTGATCGCATGGTGATCTCAGGTTTATGTGCTGCTGCTATGGCATGGACACTCAATTCATGAAGCGCCTCACACTTGGTTCTTGTGTTGATGTTGTTCCCAGAGGCTGTTTGGAATTAGTAAGTAGTGAGTAGGGCAAGTAAGGTCTAGGGTTCTCCCTACGTCTAATCCTAGTGCCCTTACGGTTGTCTGGGGCAGACTGGCAAAGGTGTCATACTCTCACAATGTCAGGTGTGAGTTCTTCAGTACAACCTGTTTTACAGCCAAGGAGATTGCAGGGCTGTATAGACCTGTTGGGGTATATGTGAGTAAATATGATGACATTATTAGTAATGAAGAGATAATATGTTCTATGACTGCGTCCGAATATGTAACATATCAGTAACTTAGATCTCCTTGATAATGTAAAGGTAAAGGTTCCGCATAGGTTTTTTTTTTTTTATCAGTAGAGCCAATCCAAGCCAAGAACCATATTAAAGCTTTATTTTAATGGTATTTATCAAGTAAACCACAATAGCAGTTAATAAAGATGGTTTCGTGGAGGGTTTTATTCACAGCAGACCTCTGTGGTATGGCAAAAAATAGCACCTGTCTGGGAGAAACTGGTCTCTGACATTTGACCCCTCTTCCGCAGACAGATGGATCCGGCCCCAGTCCATGCCCGCTGTGCTGTCCCAGTGGTGACACGGAGACGGGCACTGCCCACATTCTCTCATTGCTCTTAACCTGTCATTAACTCCGCACAGATGGAGAGAGACCGAGAGGGAGAGATAGAAGGAGGGCAAAAGGGAAGGGTGTGATGAATGAGTGAGGCTGAGGTGAAAAATAAGACACAGAGAGGAACAGAGAGAACGGTACAGCACACTGATATACTGATTATACAATGATCAGCCATAACATTAGTATCACCTGCCTAGTATTGAGAAAGTCCCCCTTGTGCGTCCAAAACAGATCTGACCATTCGAACCATCGGCCCCAAAATACCTCTGAAGATGTCCTGTGAAATATATCAAGTCCTCTAAGTTGTGAGGTGGGGCCTGTTTACAGGTGGTTCCTTTCTTGAACCATGTTTGGAAGGTGCTGACCACTGCAAACACCCCACAAGTAGTCTTGTCATCACAACTTCAAGTTTTTGTTTTTTTTCTTTCATACATTTCTCTGGGGAACCAACAGTGGCTGATCCATAGACTTGGGTCTGGGTATGTGTGCACATGTGCATTTGTAGTTAGCAGCCCCCACCCTTCTCCCATTTAATTCCAGAATAGTTGTGCAATGCTTAGCTGATTAATATCTAGAACATGTTGATTATATCTGTATAATTTGGTGTAATTTAGTTAGAAATTCATAATACAAAAAAAGATGACCTAGGAGTCTCCCCCTTAAACAGTCAATATCTAGAACCTGGTGTGTATCTGGGTGTAATTCAGTTAGATTGTCTCTTAGTACATAGTACATTTTCCCCAAAATTAAAGGAATAGTTGCATAGTATTTACCTGGTTGATATCTAGAAGCTGGTGGGCATTTAAGGATAACTTGGTTGACTGTCTTGAAACTCACCATCATGATAGTATAAATTATTACCTAGTACTTTTGTGTTTGTGTTCCGCAGTAAACCAGTTAATATCTAGAACCTGCTGGGTATCTCAGTGTAATTCAGCGAAATTGTCTTAGTACCTCATGTTTAAATAATAGTCTAAATAATAGTTCGGAATGTTCTACTGACCCAGTTAATACCTAAAATAAAGAGAAAGCAGTATGTTGACTGTATATATACTGTGCATGTGCAGGGCGTAGGTGATGGAGATTAAGGACAAAAGCCCATTAGAAGTGTGATGGGACCAATCCATCATTGTGTGTGTGTGGCTCTGTGTGTTTGTGTGTTGCACCCCAGAGACTCTCTGAAAGACACATGAAACACACTGTCAGACTTTCACACACACACACACACTTCATCTGACAGCACACATCCCTCGCTGTGCCAATCACAGACAAAACCTCAGAATCAGTTACACACACAAATTCACCTTTCAGGTGTGTGTCAGACAAAAGGTCAAGCTAGAACCAGTGCTGATCTCACACACACTCTGTAAAACCAAAACACTCTGTTCCACTCATCCAATATTCCAATATAATTACCAGTTAATTATCTAATATATCATATTTAGCTGTATAATATAACATCTCTCTCTCTCTCTCTCTCTCTCTCTCTCTCTCTCTATCGGATGCTGGTCTGAAATAGAATGTTTCGTTTGGCTCGCCTAACTTGTCAACACAGATAGGTTTTATGCAGCTGGTTGGAGCTGTCCTTGACTCAGACAAGTTTACTCACTGGGGGGTAGGGGTTGTAGGGGTAACCTGGCTGAGGGCAAAAAGGGCAGGAACTGACTCCTGGTGGACAAGAATAACCCCCCAACATGCTGTAAACACTCTCCATTTAAAGCAGCAGTGTGTGTGTGTTCAGAATGATGGGGTAATGGCGCCAGGCTGTTAACTGACCTTTTCCAAAAGGGAATTTCCCCAACACACACACACACACACACACATACCATTTAACTGTTTGCAAGCAGGTGCTCCCGAATGGAACAGCCATCTAAACGTCTGCCCTTTCTGCCTATTAGCCTCTCTGCATCGGGTCCCCCTAGTAGTTGTTCCTCCGGGGGCCTGGAAATGGACTGGTTGAAAATGTGCTAACTGGTATAAATTTGCCTCCAGAGCAGTTACGATGCATGCATGTTCACACTGAGAACAGTACAATAGACTAGAATGTGATAGAGGGGTATAAAGCCTACAGAACTGGGATGTGGAGCAGTGGATCTGTGTTCTCTGGGGTAATAGAGCTCCTTCCAGTACCTTTGTTATGTGTTAGAGTGGCAAACTAATCATCCTTCAGTATCTGGCCTCACTAATACTCTCGTGGGGCAGAATGCAATCAAATCCTCCTCAGGGCAGACCGTGCAATGCTCATAGAAACTGCAAAACAGCCAAGCTACATCTTAGACTCTACAGGCCTGAATTAGCATGTTAATAGTACAATTAAAAACTCTTCCTTGTTGGGAAGAGTTGGCAGGAGAAAGCTTCTTCTTTCTAAAAAGAATGTGGCAGCACTGCTTCACTTTGCAAAGCTGCATCTGAACAAACCACAAGACCTCTGGAACAATGTCCTTTGGACAGACGTGAACAAAGTGGAGATGTTTGGTCACACTGCGCAGCACCATGAGGCCAAATGTGAGGCCATCTAGTCAACAGCTAAAGCTTGGCTGAAATTGGGTCATGCAACAGGACAATGATCCCAAGACCCCCAGCAAATCTACAACAGCATGGCAGAAAAAGAAAAGAAACAAGGTGTTGCCATGGCCCAGTCAAAGTCCAGACTTCAACCCAGTCTAAATGCTGCTGTGGGACCTAAGGAGAGCTGAAGCAACATTGCAAAGAATGGCCAAAATCGGGCCAAAATGATGTGAGAGACTGCTAAAGTAATACAAAAAACTTTAGTCAAAAAGTTATTTTTCTGAGTAGGGCTAATAGTAGTGTTAATATATGTGCTGGAATCTGGTCTGCTGTGTTTTATTTGCAGTATTCAAATATAAATATTAAATATTATCTCTGCTTATCCTCTATCTCTCACACACTCTCTGTTCTTCGCCCACGCTGTGCTGGGGGGCTCGAGGGGGTTCCTCACACAGTCAGCAGCTGAAAGTCATTCAGTTCTTGGGTTTACGATCATGTAGATAGAGGGATAAGTTCAGCGGAAGCTGGTGGAACACGGTTCTTTATCAGCGGAGAACATGAACAGCTTCAGAGAAGGAGATTCAGGGTGAGCGAGAGAGAGAGAGAGAGAGAGATACAGATACAGAGTTTATTTTGGGGTTGGTGGGACGCAATGTGTGTTCCATACTCAGATCTGCATTAAAAAGGTTTTCATATTTAGAACAGTTTGTACAAAAAGCTATTTCACACACACACACACACACACACACACACACACACACACACACAAATAGCAAAAATATTTGAGAGTAAAGTGGCCAATGGTTTGGAAAAACAAAAACTGCTCAAGTGGAACGAAACCAGAATGAGGTGTGTGTGTGTGTGTGTGTCTGTGTGTGTGTGTGTGTGTGTGTGTCTGTGTGTGTCGTCCTCTTCATCCAAAGACGCCAGACCAACTCCCTCTTACCGATCCTCACATTCCTTTAGGTAGTTCTACAAAACCCTCTCCAATAACCAATGTTCCTCTACATCTCTAGAACATGCACATCATATGGTGATGTGCTTGAAAACCATTAGTCAGTGTTCCTCTACAGTTCTAGAACACCATTAGTCAGTGTTCCTCTACAGTTCTAGAACACCATTAGTCAGTGTCTCTCTACAGTTCTAGAACACCATTAGTCAGTGTCTCTCTACAGTTCTAGAACACCATTAGTCAGTGTCTCTCTACAGTTCTAGAACACCATTAGTCAGTGTTCCTCTACAGTTCTAGAACACCGTTAGTCAGTGTTCCTCTACAGTTCTCCATTAATCAGTGTTCCTCTACAGTTCTCCATTAATCAGTGTTCCTCTACAGTTCTAGAACACCATTAGTCAGTGTCTCTCTACAGTTCTAGAACACCATTAGTCAGTGTTCCTCTACAGTTCTAGAACACCATTAGTCAGTGTCTCTCTACAGTTCTAGAACACCATTAGTCAGTGTCTCTCTACAGTTTTAGAATATACACTCACACATTAATCAGTGTTGCTTTTTAGGACCTTGCATTAGTTCTAGATCACACACACTGATTTTTATTATTATATGTTAAAACATTTAAATCTGCCCTTAAAAAGAAACCAGTCACTGCATGTTTCTCAGCACATCACAGTGCTTCAGTCAGCATTCTGCCACTACTGCATTAAAGTGAGGTCATATCGGGACCAGAGACTGTGGCTGAAATTTACACAGAGATTTCAACAGGCAAATGTTAAAGTTCTGTTTTCTCACCTAACTTTAGTTTAGTCTTTTTTTTTTCACCTCAAACACAGTAAGCTTCAGAAAGGGTAGTAAACTCTTACCAAACGTGAGTAATTAGTGTTAGCTTGAACCTGGCATTTATCGGCATGTCACAATGCATTCTGAAATATATGTAGAATGGCTTTAATGAAGCATGTAGAGTTGGGCTGTTAAGTAGGTTGATTTGAGAAAGACACACTGGATTGCACTGGTCTTAACACTAGTCTTTTCCAATACCATCTCACCCAGAAACCAAGATAGAAACATTCTGGACATGCTGGCCTTCCTCCAAAATAGAGCTGGAACTGGTTATACTAACACACACTTACACACAACAACACTGTAAGAATAATTTACTGTCTTAAAGCAGTATTCTTATGCAAGAATTTGTATTTCTTGCTCCTGGGCTCCCCTACAGTTGGGAAGTGTAATGCGAGCTTTGACCCACACCTAAAGGACATGTTTTACACATGCATTTCTGGGCAAGCTGACAGAACTGTCAGTGGACTGACAAAGCTAATATGCAGCCAAGGTTATGCAGCGTTATGTAGTTCCTATGAGCGTTGTGTGGTGTATATTGACTATACAGATGTTCATAGGCCTGAAGGAATGGTATGGAGTTGAGGAATGATATGGTGAGGCCCACTAGGTAGATGTGGAAAAGAAAGGGGTCCCCGTTTCCTGACCAAATGTGAAAACTGTACATGAATCGAACGAACATAAGATGCTGTTTAGATTGGACATCCCTTTGGGTGTACATGACATAGATTTAAACGTGGTCCAGATGTGTCTGTGGACCACGTATGTAATGGTGGGGGATAATGAGTGTTCCTTATGGATGAAATGCAAACATTCTGCATGTGGGAACAATCCAACAGAATATGACGTGTAGTAGGGTATAAAAACTCAAGGCATTCCTATGTAGAGGAGAGAGAGATCGAGGGGCACTCAGAATTGGCAGACTCTCTCCACATTGTACTTTTGATTGGAATAAAATATTTCATTGTTGCAACTAAAAGACTGTGGTTACAGAGTCTTCTTTTTAAATAAGAAGTCCTCCTCCAGAGAAATACGAACCGAGATGACGGTTGCTTATATAATCCAGTTAACATCGTGTCGAGGCCAGAATGGCAATGATAGAGACGTTGTTCTGCTTGTTCTACACCAGCAGAGCATTACATGATTTTGAAGCATTATTTTAAGATAAAAATGCTTCCTAATGTTGTTTTAATGTAAAACTGTTAGTAAACTTGCTGCAATAAAAGCTAGAGTACCTCGGACTATATAATAAGTGAGTAATGATTAATAAATAATAATAAGGACCTATTGCAGCTAGTTTACTGACATGTTTAAGTTATGACACTAGTTGTTGTTGTTTACAGTGAATCACAGTGTATTATTTATTTATTAGTTTGTGTTGATTGCAATGGGAGAGTTTCTCTGGACTGCGCAGAGAAACAGCTGTACAGGTCAGTCTGTCAGATGGACTCAGGCCGCACAGGAGTGTAAGTTCCCATTAAGTAAACTGTGAGTAAGCAAGAGAAGGGCCTGTGGGAGTGATTGACTGAGGAGCGCTGACCTGATGCGAGGAGTGAAGAATGAAACGAGGAATGATACTGAAATGAGTTTCTATTGCATGCCTGCCTTCATCCAGAGTTCACTCAGGAAGTCATTTATTCAGCTTTGTCTCGTCAAATCGATCCGTCAGCACAGCAGCGCTGCTCTACACTCAGGGCCTGCCTTTCAGATGGGTATGGATTTGATCTAGTGGCCAAAAGAGAGATAATCTTACTCTGAAATATTGCTGGAAAGCCTCCCACTGCACACACACACACACACACACACACACACACACACACACACACACACTGACTCATACTTTTTATTTTTACTGTCTATTCAGTTCAGTAAGCTTGCAGACACAGTATAACCGTACTTAACTACAGTATGATCAAAACAACTCTCTCTTTCTCTCTCTGTCTTTCCCTCTCTCTCTGCAGATGTCATAATGGTTATTTCGGTCGCCCCAGTGTGCTGGGGGGGTCCTGCAGGCCGTGTGAGTGTAACGGTAACCTGGACCTCTCCACTGACCGAAGCTGTGACCCTGTAACAGGTGAGTGCTTGCGTTGCCGTGACGGATACGGAGGACCAGCATGCAACACCTGCGCAGATGGTTACTATGGAGACGCTATCATCGCCAAAAACTGCCAGCGTGAGTATGGAGATTCTCTGTCTCTCTCTCGCTCTCTCTTTATCTCATTCTCTCTTTCTGTTTTCACTTTCTCTCATTCCCTCTCTCACTTATATATATTATATTTCTACAATTAATAACACTCTAAATGTAGGTATTGTGATATAAACTGAGGTGTGTGTTATAGTCTCTCATTAGGGTTGAATATTAATAACACTCTAAATGTAGGTATTGTGATATAAACTGAGGAGTGTGTTATAGTCTCTCATTAGGGTTGAATATTAATAACACTCTAAATGTAGGTATTGTGATATAAACTGAGGTGTGTGTTACAGTCTCTCATTAGGGTTGAATATTAATAACACTCTAAATGTAGGTATTGTGATATAAACTGAGGTGTGTGTTACAGTCTCTCATTAGGGTTGAATATTAATAACACTCTAAATGTAGGTATTGTGATATAAACTGAGGTGTGTGTTACAGTCTCTCATTAGGGTTGAATATTAATAACACTCTAAATGTAGGTATTGTGATATAAACTGAGGTGTGTGTTACGGTCTCTCATTAGGGTTGAATATTAATAACAATCTAAATGTAGGTATTGTGATATAACCTGATATTATACCATGTATCTATCAACCAGTCAAATCCTGCAAGGTTTACTACAGAACTACAACAAGGAAATTAATCCAGGTTCAGCTCCCCTGCTTGTTCTCTCTCTTTACTTACTGACAGTCTCTCTCGCCCTTCATCATTAAGACTCTTCAGCATTTAGCTGTATTTTATAGCTAGTAACTGATGTCTACACTCATAAACTCAATGTTTACAGACACTTTGAAGGGACATTATTACTGAAATACAAATCAAATGAAACATCATATGGTATATGTGTCTGTGTGTGTGTGTGTGTGTGTGTGTGTGTGTGTGTGTGTGTGTATTTGTAACACAGTGCATTCCCATAAAGCTTAGAGCTGTAATGTATGCTAATGCCTACACTCTGTATGCTAATCAGGACAACATCATCACTCTGTCCTATTTAAAAGCACAATAACTCACTCTGAACACGGGACAACCATCTGTAGGTTACAGTCGAACAGCTTGCGCTCTGGGAGCATCCCTCTCTCTTTCTTTGTCATGCACGCGCACACACACACACAGACGCACAGACACTTTAGGATTTAGGAGTTTGGCTTGTTAGAGGACAGACATCTGTTTCAATTGTGTTTTAGAAGAGAACTAAAATAATCATATATAATACCTTTTCATTGAAGATTGTGATTACCTTCTTAAAGTCTCGCTCTCTTTCTCCTCTCTCTCCTCTGTCTCTTTCTCAGTTTGTAGGTGCAACATTAACGGGTCAGTGTCTGAGGTGTGTAATAAGCAGAATGGACAGTGTGAATGTCGGCAAAAGGTCATTGGCCGCCAGTGTGATGAGTGTATGGTGAGTAAATACATGCATAGAGACAGAATAACAATAAAAGCACATGAAATACTCACACGCACTGGCCACTTTATTGGAAACACCTTCCTTGTGCTTCCACTCACTGGCCACTTTATTGGAAACACCTTCCTTGTGCTTCCACTCACTGGCCAATTCATTAGTAACCCCTACTTTGTAGTTTCACCCACTGGCCACTTTACAGGAAACCTCTACCATGTGCTTTACCGCAGTATCCATTTTATTAGAAACACCTAACTCCTTTTTTCTGAACACATCTTTATACACATTACTAATATAACTTGAATAAAGTGTTTAAGGGAATAAGTAGGAGCAGGTGTACACATATGTATGTATGTGTGCGTGTGTTTGTGTGCTTGTGTATGTGTAGCCGAACTGCTGGTGGGACGCTGAGCGTCAGGTGTGTCGGGTGTGTGAGTGCAGCCCGCGAGGCAGTTTGTCAGCGCGGTGTGATGCAGAGGGCAGGTGTGTGTGCAGGCCGGGCTTTGCAGGGCGCAGATGTGATGTGCAGGTGCAGAGGCTGGAGCGCAGAGAGAGCCGCAGGGTTCTACAGCAGGTTCCAATACACACCCTCACACCAAGTGTGGAGCGCAGGGTGGGCTGCCGTCAGGGGGCCTACCCCGCCATCAAGCGGGTAAACACACCACTGTGTGCGTGTGTGTCTGTGTGTGGGTTAGTGTTGTTTTGAAGCATACTTCACCAGCATGTGGGTGAAGATACAGCATGCAGGTGTGTATTGTGTGTATCATAATAATCCAACAGAATTGCAGAGGATTGTGTGATATGTGTGTGTGTTTGTAATCTTTCCATTGAGAGTGAAGAAAGTTTTTTGTTGCCATTTTGAAGAATTAAGGATCACTGTGATGCTTTTCAGTGATGTCTTTTTAAGACCAAGACCAAGGCCTCTTCCTGTTAGTAGCTTCTCTGTGTCCACTTAACAAGGGTTTGTTTGACAGTGCTCTTTGGATTAGCCAACACACAGGGTAACATGAAAGCCCATGGAGTTCTGAACAACTACTGATTTCAGGATCATCAAATTGACCACAATTGTCTCCTCAATAAGAGGAAATATTGGAATTGAAATGTCCTGAACAACCCAAGAACCACCAAGCCCCAGGCCCGAGAACATCAGTGTCACTGCCAACAGTTAAGCCAGTTTCACATTGCCATTGACTGAGAGGCTGCTGTTCAAGAAAGAAGCCCCTGCTCACAAACTGACACCTTCAGGTTTGACTAAAGATGTTAGCTGACCACATGAACAATGAAAAAAGTCCTCTGGAGGAAAGTTTTTGTGTTCAGGCAAGACAAACATAACTGTACAGGTACAGGTGAGGTACCTGTACAGATAACTGTACAGGTACACCTGTACAGGTACAGGTGAGGCATTTAACCCCAATAAGACTGTGCCAAGTTTTAAGCATGGTGGTGGTAGCATCTTTCTTTGGGGCTGTGCTGCATATTGAATGGAATAATGAAATAGAAGGAGCTCTTCAGTATAACCCCAAGCCTAGACTTAGACATTATGATTGAACTCTATGAATTCTGCGAAAAAGCAAAACAGGAATAAAGATAACAATAAAACTAATCTGAATTTAGAAAAATGTGAGAGAGAATGATAAAGTCCATGCAGAAAAAAGTCAAATACATAGTCATGCAGTGAGGTGAATGAATCAATGCGAGGCCCCAGAGCAGGACAGCAGGCAGGAGGGTAGTGGAGAGCCAGGTCAGGCGGAACCACGATGGAACAGTTGAAACCGGGCATCTCAATACATTTGAAAGAGACAGGGAGATATCTAGCCAGAAGCTTGTTAAGGGCTACCAAAAGTGTCTGGTCAAGGTGCTGCTTTCTAAGACATTAAACTTAATTAGGTTTGCTGTATGTATATTTTGAACATCTTTGTATACCTCTGACCCTGTGTTCATTTCAAACATCCCCCAAAAAATTCAAACAAATAGTAACTCATTCTGCTCCAGAAAAAAAAAAATGTTCAAAGAAGTCATTTTAAGCCCAGTATTGTCAGTCATCCACATGATGAGTGTATGTACAAATCCCACCACAACTGTATGTAGTTCGTATGGGGCTTATTGTTCTTACATTTAGATACTTACATAATTTAGCTGTGCCTAATCACGACTCCTACTCCCTGCCATTTCCACTGATTTCCCCATTTCTGTGTATTTTTTTCCAAAAAATTCCATGGCAATTAGCCTATTTTCTAACAGTAGAATCTACAGCCACCTCCCTTGGCTCGGATGACACTATCATGAAGTCATGGTATGGAGTGAATATGGTGATGAAAGGGGTTTATTATAGAGATTAACTGGTCCACAGTGGCTGGTCCATCGATTGCTTTATACCACTCGTCAGAGTTGTCAATCCCTTCTCTGTACACTCAGTTCACTATGGCAGCTTCAGAGCATCCTATGATGTTAATGGTTTCCAAGATGCTAGCACTCTTCGCCCAATACCCTATTATTATGCCCTTTACCATTAGTCACACCATCAGTCTAACAGCGTTCTTTGCTAATGACAATGATTTTTGCACTCTGCTACAACTGACTGGTCAAGAAAGGACAACCGGTGAACCAACGACAGGATCATGGGCATCTAAGGCTCATTGATGCTCATGGAGGCCCAGGGTTGGCCCAAGCCTTAATGGGGCCCTAAGCAGATTTTCATTTGGGCCCCCCTAAAACCACAGATTCATTATTCCATAGGACACACTGTGTGTTTGTGGAGACAATGCCTTGAATTGTCATGCAGGTGGTATTAATGTTATGACTGATCGATGTATAGTGCATAGGGTGCATAGGGTATAGTGTTCAAACATATACATATACTTATATTTATGTATTGAGGGTGTTTATATCTTGAAAGTTCTGCTGGTTTAAACAGACGCTTTAGAGTCTGACTCCGACTGTCTGATTTAAAGGATGATTTATTAGCTGTTGTTAATGTTACCAGCGTTCGTCTAATTTAGGCTCAAAGCATCCGTCTACTGAATAATTAGCATAATACTTTTTCTTCTTCTTCAGAAGATCATTTATTTAAAGCGTTCACTTTGCTCTTTGAACAGTGATATACTGTGTCTTAGACGCCGTGCTGCTTTTTCAAACAAAGAGCCTTTTTTAATTCATCAGTTTTTCTAAAAAAAAAAACAAAATAAATTAAAATTAAACAAATTCATGAGAATCTCTGCAAACTCTCCTTCCATCATGGCTGAGCAGGTGCGTGCATGTGTGTGTGTGTGCGCTTGCGTTTGGCGATGGGAGATGGCACACATATGGCATCTCCGGGGCGACGCTAACGGTCCGAGGCAGAGAGGTGTTCTGATTGGCTGCGGCCCCAACAGTGCACCTGCTCTCAGCAGAGGGGTACCTGTCAATCAGCAGAGAAAGAGAGAGAGCGAGCAAGCGAGAGAGGGAGAGAGTCGTGTTTGCTGTAAACAGTAACTATGAGTTTCTGATGTGGTTCTTTCTCATTATAACTGAAGTCCTGCATGATTTCCTAACCTGAGTCGAGAAGTTTGATTGACCAGAAAAGCACCATTCAGATAAATGAGCTGTCACTGGATTGTGCTGAACTGCTGCTGGTGTGAGTCTGGTTCTGCTAACAGCATGTTTTCAGTGTGATTTTGGTTCTAAATCTGGTTTCATTGGTTCTGCTTGTGCTTACCTTTGTGGTGTGCTGCTGGTTTGCACTGGTTTATAATGTGTGTTGGTTTGAAGA
Source organism: Salminus brasiliensis (assembly GCF_030463535.1). NCBI lineage: Eukaryota > Metazoa > Chordata > Actinopteri > Characiformes > Bryconidae > Salminus > Salminus brasiliensis. The sequence continues at coordinate 30,725,231 of NC_132878.1, forward strand.
ATTGATGCTCCCTCTGCAGTGAAAGCTTTCAATATTTCAGTATTGAGCACTGTTTTCTTAGACCATCCAAGGCAGAGCTGCCAACTTTTACAGCTTTCTTGGAATGAGAATCAAGTTGGTCCAGTTCCAAAATGATGGTGGGGGTGGAGAGTGTGTTGATTTATTTTTTAGTGTTTTCAGAGTATTATTACTTCAGAATACTGCCAACACCAAGATACAGTTTTGGCTTATATAAGCCCTCTACTAAGAGGTCGCAGTCCTGCTATTTTTACATTGCTAGCCATGAGTGCCATTACTCAGTGCATTCGATTTTTAGAATTATAGGCACTTTTAAGTGTGTGTAGGAACAACCTCTGAAATTCCATTTCATATATTCCTGAATAAAAGCTAGTCAAACCTAACAACTCACAGGTGAGTTGAATCACTAGCACTATGACTTAAACTATGCAGGGATCTGGCCCTCCAGGGCTGGAATTGCCCACCCTTGTCATAAACTATAGGGGTGTAATGGTACACAAGTTATGGTTCGGTTCACATTACACTGTTTGAACTTTACCGTTTGAGATGTAAAATGTAAACTTCAGCATGTTTGATGTCAGAATGTTTGATGGACACCCTAAAGCTGTCCAGCAACATTGTTAGCAGTTCTATTATAAAGTATTTTGCGCATCCAAACATCTTGGTAACATGTCCCCAGATAGACGTTTTACAGTACCCCTAGTGTATGAGTGATTTCATGGGACACAAATAGATAGAAGTGCTAATAAGCTCTGTAATACTACTGATTTTACAACTGTTGATGTGCAATGGTTGTTGAGGCTCTCCCAACTTTCTGAGTAGGATATCAGACTTGTAGGGGCATTCCAGTTGAAATGTCTTCCTAGGAGCATCAATCGAGTTTGCAAGAGCGCCCTCATCATTTCAAATATGCTCATGCAATTTTGTGATATACCTTCTTTCGTTGTTTGCCATGTTAGCATTTTGAAAATGTTCTCATGCTAATTTGTGCCTACTTTCATTCATTGTTAGCATGAGACTACTGACTCATGACCTCTAGTGCATTACCTTGCAACAGCTTATTTAATGTTAGCCACATTAGCATTTTGGATTAAAGGTAAAGGTGCACATATTTGTCACTGTACAGTGTACACTGTACAGCAAAATGTGTCCTCCACATTTAACCCATCTGGTAGTGAACACACACTCACACACACACATGTGTTAGGGGCAGTGAGTACACACACACACCCAGAGCGGTGGGCAGCCAACTCCAGCGCCCGGGGAGCAGAGAGGGTAAAGGGCCTTGCTCAAGGGCCCAACAGTGGCAGCTTGCCGAGCCCGGGAATCGAACCCACAACCCTGTTATCGATACCCCGGCGCTCTAACCGCTGAGCCACCACTGGATTAAATTGCACGCCCAGGTTGACCAGGCCCATGTCTCCTACTCTGTCTAATGTTCTTTGTTTGTTTGTTTAGCCGGAGACCCACATGCTGGCCGGTGGGTGTGTGCCCTGTAACTGTAACTCTTTTGGCTCCAAATCATTCGACTGTGGCGAGAACGGTCAGTGCCGCTGCCAGCCCGGAGTGACCGGACAAAAGTGTGACCGCTGTGCTCCCGGACACTTCAACTTCCAAGAGGGAGGATGTACACGTAAGAAGCACGCTTGACTTTTAAAGGGGTTTCTAAATAAAAGTGAACAGGAAGGGAAAGCAGGTGGAAGGTGGGGGTTTTAGAGGGATGAGAAGGACTGTGTGTATGGAAAATGTGGCTGCAGCTTCATTGTTACATCAGTTTACAGACATGTTGCAAATGTTTTTTCACATGCACACACACACACACACACACACACTCACACACACACACACACACACACTACCCTGACCCTAATGATGGATGACGGAGGGATAGAGGTAATGAGTCAGTGTAAAAGTGCAGCCAGTGACATTTCTAACAGGTGCACACACCTGAGTGTGTAATTAATCTCACTCTGCCTCTCTCTCTCTCTCTCTCTCTCTCTCTTTCTCTCTCTCTCTCTCTCTCTCTCTCTCTTGCATCTCTCTCTGTTTTCTCTCTATATATCTTTCTCGTCTCTCTCTATTTCTCTTTTTCTATCTTTCTCTTCTCTCTATTTTCTCTGTCTCTCTTCCAGCCTGTCAGTGTGCCCATGTAGGCAATAACTGTGACACAACTACAGGACAGTGTATCTGCCCCCCAAACACAGTTGGGGAGAGATGTGACAGATGCGCTCCCAACCACTGGGGGTATGATATCACCACCGGCTGCAAGGTAACACCCCTCCCTTCTCAGTCCATTTCTTTTCTCTCTCTCTCTCTCTCTCTCTCTCTCTCTCTCTCTCTCTCTCTCTCTCTCTCTCTTTCTCTTTCTCTGGATGCAGCCTATCAGAGTAAAGTGGATAGACGCCTGGGCTTTGTTTCTAATGGGATTGTTTTGGGGTTTATGTTGTTAGAGGAGCTGAATCAGTTCCACCAGAGAACGTTTGTTTATTTGAGCAGAATATTTGATCTGCATACAACAGAATTAGAACCAAGAAATATATTCTCACATGAAACACTACAAATCCAAACAAATGCATGGAATGCTTGATGAGTCAAATTATATTAAAAAAAAAAAATATATATATATATATATATATATATATATATATATATATATATATATATTATAAATAGTATATTAAAGTTTTCAAACATCCTCACATTCAATCCTATATTAATGTAAAAGTGCATCGTGTTATAGCTGTATGTCTGAAAACAATCAGCATAATCAGAATGTGTTCATTACTTTCAGTAATTCAATCCCATTATTTTACTCGATCATTCATGCTCAGAACAGGAAATCTCCAAAGAGCTACTACAGTTTTCCAGTACCCAGCCTAACTGTGGCTCAAGGGGTTAAAATAAGAATGTGTGCACAGCCTAAAAACATTGATAATTTATTGTACTAACTTTGACAAATATACATGCCCAAATATAAGCTTCATTGAAGAGCCACCATGAGAAAATCTTTCTTGCCTCCTCCCCACAAACTTCAGCTTCAGAAATTCTCAAAGGATCATCTAAACTAGCCTGATGCATTTTGGAAATACGTGCTGTGCACTGACAAAGTTAAAATAGTTACAATTTGTAAAGGTATGTGCAGAGATGAAAAGGGGCAGCATTTCATCCAACTGTTAAGCTTCAGGCCTGCAGTTTGTGTTGCAGCCAGTGGCAGATGGAACATTTCACTGTGAGAGGAAGTAGTGGGAGGACTAGGAATTCCCAAATTATGAAAGTCTGTAAAACATGTCAGAAAAGGTGAAGATGAAAACAGGATGGTTTTTACAGCAAAATCACAATCTTAAACACTCCTCATATTCCACAATGGACTGCCTTAGAGACTGCAAGCTAGTTTAACATGGGCTCCACAGCCCTCAGACCTAAACACCATTAGAAATCTGTGGCTAGACCTTAAAAGAGCAGTTCAGTAAGATGGCCCAGGCATCTCACAGACCTAGACTCTTAGCTGTCTACAGAAAGTGTTTACAAGCTGTGATACCCGCCAAAGGAGTTGTTACTAACTACTGACCATGCGTGGTTCATGTTTTTTTTTTATATATATAAATGTAAGTAAGTGAACAAATCCTCTACGGGACACAAACGTAATAAAACTTGAATTAAACAAATTAATGAATGTAAAATATATATGAAAAACACATTATATAGAACATATGTAAGGTGCCATTACTTTTGCACAAGCTACATTCATTGTTTTTGCACTGTGCGCTATGAGCATATCCCGTGGTCTATTGGTTATTTTGTGCTGCGCCTGTGATCAGACGTTCGTCTGGTCCAGCTGTGTGAAACTCTGTCCAGTCTACTCTGTCTAATGAGTGTCTCTCTCTCTCTCTCTCTTCTCCTGCAGCCGTGTGGGTGTAACGTGTTGGGGTCCGTGTCTCAGCAGTGTAATGTGAACACGGGCTGCTGTACATGTCAGAATCAGTTCATTGGAGAGAAGTGCACGGAGTGTAAGCTCGGCTTCCGAGACTTCCCGCAGTGCGTGTCCTGTGACTGCACGCTGGCCGGATCCACCAGCGACACGTGTGACTCGGACACCGGTCTGTGCGCCTGCGCCGACCGCACTGGACAATGCTCCTGCAAGGTAGCCAATCGCAACTCTGCATTTTTAACATTTCCAATCACAGTGCTCCTGCAAGGCTTCATCGTCTTTATTGAGTTCGTTCAGTTACAGTTATTCCGCAGAGTAACCAATCACAGCTTTTCATTTCTAAATAAACCCACATAAATAGACACATCTGCATCCAAATACATGTGATGAGTGGGAAAAGGCTGTGCTGAACACTGACACGTTCATTTGACACCAGTGAGTAGAACAGCAAATATCAGCCCCGTCACTCAACTACATTTTACTTCTATCACATTTACAGTACGGTTCTGATCCACCTGTGTTTAAACCATCAGCTGCTGTGAATACAATGGAGGATATGGAGTTCTCTCATTGTTTATTTAGGCCGGCATTTGCAAAATCGACACTCCATACATGACTGAATTAGTGACTAAAAAGTGTTACTAATAGTACACTATTCAAAGTTGTCTGCTCAAAAAAATAGTGGGGGCTCTTATGAATAATCATAATTATAAAATCTGTAAAATACATCTCCTACAAGAATACTTCAGTTAAACCTTATGACGGTTAAATGTTTCAAAGTAAATGATAAGAATAATTGTGATCTGCTACACAAAATAATGCAATAAATTGAAATTAACCACACAAAATCATATGATGATTAGTTGATTATTGGGATAATAATAAAATAATGTGATTAGTCACAACTAACTGAGGAATTTACTACACTACACAGGCAAACGCAAATTGGTCAATCACAAATTAACTTCGAAGTAAAATGTGATAAATCCCAAACGCAGACTACAGGATAACTACACAGAGCAATGTGGATGAATTTAACTACTCAAAATCATATGATTAATCACAATGAACTACTTACAATGAACAATGAACAATGTGATTGTTTGGATTGATTACCTAAAATATTGCGATGAATCGCAACTGACTACTCAGAAGAATGTGATTGTTGAGCTGATGTACACAAAATTGTGGGATTAGTCACAGTTAACTACACAGAATGCAATGTTTGAGATAAACTACACCAAATACAGTGATTTATCTCGATTAACCACACAGAATAATGCAGTTGTTGAGATTGCACAAAATCATGTGATTAGTCACAATAAACTACACAGAAAAAAAGGATTCACCACAATTAACCGCACAAAATAATGTGATGATCAGGGATGACTACATGAAATAATGCAACAAATCCACATATTAACCGCACAGAATAATGTGATGATCAGGGATGACTAAATGAAATAATGTAACAAATCACAATTGACCGCACAGAATAATGTGATGATCAGGGATGACTACATGAAATAATGCAACAAATCAACATATTAACCGCACAGAATAATGTGATGATCAGGGATGACTACATGAAATAATGTAACAAATCACAATTAATCACACAGAATAATGTGATGATCAGGGATGACTACATGAAATAATGCAATGAATCACAATTAATATACAAATCACACTCACCAGCAAACTACACACTCAATAAACCACACACGACATGCGACTTTCACACACCTCAACACTAACACAACACAAACTCCACACAGTACTCAGCATACACAAACAACCCCCCACTCTCTCTCTCTCTCTCACACACACACACTGCCCAAGACTGTTGAGTGTGTTTCACATTAACAGTGTTTGATCTTTCCGTCTTATGCTTCTTCTGTCTGTGAACTTCTGTTGAAAGGTGCTTGTGTGTGTGTGTATGTGTGTGTGTGCGTGTCTGTGTGTGTGTGTGTGTGTGTGTGTGTGTGTGTGTGTGTGTGTGCATGTGTGTTGTCAGTGTTAATGAGAGCCATCACCCACATACTTGCTTGGTGTGTGTGACAGGCCTGTCTGTGTAGCAGTGCTGCTTGTCATACTGCCCCCACACACACACACACACACACACTCACACACATGCACTGCAGTTCAAAGACACATATGAGTGCAGTCAGCCTGTCAAAATAGTTCTTCCCCTCTTTCCTTCTGTCCTAATCTCTTACAGTGTGTGTGTGTGTGGCTTTGTGTGTGCGCACATAAGGGACTGTCCATCGTGTGGTCCCTCAGGCCTCCACAGTTCTGTCCTCTCTCTCTCTCTCTCTCTCTCTCTCTCTCTCTCTCTCTCTCTCTCTCTCTCTCTCTCTCTCAGACACACACATACACACACACACTGTCATATGGGTGAAGCTGCAGACTGTCCTGCTAAGGTCTGTGTGCTGACAGCTGCATGACTCTGTTACTGTGGACGTAAAGCTCTGCAGATAAATATAGAGAGGTTAGAAAGTCTCCAGCGCAGGTTTCAGTGGGTCATTCTCATCCTGCACTTCAACAAAAGAATGTGATTGATCCCATTTAACTGTGTAGAATAATGTGATTGCTGAGGGATAACTACACAAAATGTAATTTATTACACACAGATGTATAAATAATAAATAATAAATTAGGTTATCCACACAAAATAATTCTAGTATTCATAATTAACTACACAACATAATGTGTTTATTGATGTAAACTAGAAAACAATCAGATTATCAAAGTTAATGTTACAGAATAATGTAATTACTGGGATTACCTACATGTTTAACTACATAGAATAATGGCATTACTGAGGTTACCTACACAGAATAATGTAATTATTTACAATTTACTATACAGAATAACCTAATTACGGACGTTAGCTACAATAAAATAATGGTATCCATCACAATGAACTTTACAGAACACACAAAATAATGTGATTTATCATGATTGACTTTACAGAATAATGGGATTTCTGAGGTTAACTACACAAAACAATGTGATTAATCCCATCTAACTGTGCAGAACAGTAGGGTTTCTGAGGTTAACTACCCCAAATAATTAGATTATTCACAATTACCTACAGAGAATACAGACTTTTGGGCCAGACCCCACTGTATACAAACAAATTCCAAAGTTAAGGTGCACCCACTGCACAGGCGATCAGTTGCAGCTTGTACAGAAAAGCACTGACCAACAGAATGGAACGCTCTGGAGCAGCTCCCAGTATTGGGTTATAGAGCAGTTGTATATGTTTTTGTATAGGTAATTAAAATTTGAGGTGTCTTGTGTGTGTGTGTGTGTGTGTGTGTGTGTGTGTTTGTTTCCCAGGCTAACGTGGAGGGTGTACGGTGTAGGTCCTGTAAGGCTGGTACGTTTGGCTTGAGTGTCAGCAATCCACTGGGCTGCAGTCGCTGTTACTGCTTCGGCATGAGCAAGTCCTGCACTGAAGCACAGGGCCTTATACGCATGAGGGTGAGTAAAATACACACACACAGACACGTACATACAGGTAATATCATTATTAACAAGCAATATGTGTGCAATTTGTGAAAATAATCACATACATGGGGTAGGAAGTGGCTTTAAAGGTGCCTCAGAGCATGTATTATATTACAGTATATCCTGATGAGCCACAACATTGTGAGCATCTGCTGCTGTTCCTTCATGTACTGCAAAAAAACTCCCCCTCTGAAGGAGATATCTGTGGTGTCTCACACCAAGACATTCAGATCCTTCAGGTCCGCTAAGTTCTGAGGTGGAGCCACCACAGATCTGACTCATAGTTCGGTCCAGGCTACTTCTTCGATCATTCCATGGTCTAGTTCCAAAACTTTTGACGATGGACTTACATAGGCACTCTGGTCAGCCAGTGGCTACGCAGCCCCATATGCAGCAGGGAGCGCTGCATTTCTGTGACACTGTAGTCTTTCTGTTGGTGCCACCCAGACGGGACAGTCTTCTTTGTCTTTGGACTGTGTCCACTGTCTTACTATAGCTCCATTGGTAGGTACTGACCACCTTGCAGTTAGGCAGATGCTTTGACCCAGTCGTATGGCTATTCTGATCTGGACCTCATCATATACCACGCAATCAACGCTATGTACTCAATGTTTTGGCTCATTGGTGTACATAGTCATTGGTTAGAACCTACAGCTTAGAGAGAGTGCACAGAGCGCTGAGGACGGAACACAATAGCAGAGTTTCTCTTCAGAATGAATCAAAATGTTTATACTGCCAGACACAGCAATCAGAAAACTGCATCCACACACACACACATACACACACACACACACACACACACATTGTTGTGCACTGTTTTATTCATCAGTGAACACATGTTTAATGTGCTCCGCCTCATTCAGCTGAAACCCTTCATATTCTACACAGATTAAATCTTAAACACAGTCACTCCCTGTGGCTTTACTAGTCCTTTATTACTAGAAATGATACCCATCACCATGGAGACCGGCGTGCAGAGTGAGTCAGGGCTTGTGTTGACTGGCGAGGTGTGTGCATGGGTGTTTGTGTATGTTGTTAATGCTCTCCTCCGGAGAGAATGATGGTTACTGGGCAACACGTGCTTGTCTCCATCACCTCTTCTTGTCCGAGCGACCCTCTTCTGTTTAGCAGCCTTTAAGTGGATGTAAACAAAGACTTTCCAGGGCCCATATCATGGGAAACACATTTTTACCACTTCTAGTTAAAGACACTGATGAGATTTGTGAACATTCAAAATATTGTTGACTCCCCGGTCCATAAAGTCTATAATATAGACAACATAGATTAGGTTTGGGGGTCATGGTTGATGTCCCAAAAACAACTTAATATTTGCTACCATTTAAAGGCTTTCCTTTTCTGAACTTGGAGGCTGTAAATACAAATTCAAAAGTGACAACAGTTTAGACCCACCCATTTAGACTGTAGCGGTTTAGCTCCATCCATACAGGCATTATCAGTTTACCCCACCCATTTAGACAGTAGCAGTTTAGCCCCACCCTTACAGGCATTATCAGTTTAGCCCCACCCTTTTAGACTGTTGCAGTTTTGCTCCACCCATTCAGCCTACAGCAGTTTAGTCCACTTATTCACCCTACAGCAGTTCAGTCCACCCATTCAGCCTACAGCAGTTTAGTCAACCCATTCAGTCTACAGCAGTTTAACTCATCCCATTCAGTCTACAGCAGTTTAACCTATCCCATTCAGCCTACAGCAGTTTAACATATCCCATTCAGTCTACAGCGGTTTAACATATCCCATTCAGCCTACAGCAGTTTAACTCATCCCATTCAGTCTACAGCAGTTTAACATATCCCATTCAGTCTACAGCAGTTTAACCTATCCCATTCAGCCTACAGCAGTTTAACATATCCCATTCAGCCTACAGCAGTTTAACCCATCCCATTCAGCCTACAGCAGTTTAACCTTTCCCATTCAGTCTACAGCAGTTTAACCTATCCCATTCAGCCTACAGCAGTTTAACCTATCCCATTCAGCCTACAGCAGTTTAACCTATCCCATTCAGCCTACAGCAGTTTAGTCACACCCATTTGACCTACAGCGCTTTAGCCCCAGCCATTCCATCTACAGCGGTTTTGCCCACATATTTAGCCTACATCAGTTTAGTCAGTTTGGTTGGTGTGGCGCAACAGATAACACCACTACCTGCCACTGAGCTACCACACCATGTGGGAGACTGAGGTTCGATTCCCGGTCTAGGTAACTATGCTGCGCTACACCAACGACAGTCCTTGGGCAAGACTCTTAACACTACACTGACCCACTTCTGTAATACGGGTAACTTTGTAAGTCGCTCTGGATAAGAGCGTCTGCTAAATGCCATAAATGTAAATGTAAATGTAGTCCCACTCACTGACACTAAGGTTATAAGGAGAGTCTCAACCCACATTACTTCCTTAAAGGGGTCAATCCCAATATTAACAGAGGTCATTTACCTTTATCAGTGTTAAAGGCACAGTAACAACAATAGCCATTACTTGAAAGACACATTTTAAATCATGTTAAACACCAAACATTTTCACTGTATTAGTTTTGAATCCCATCAAGAAGAGGACAATTCAGTTTTGTATAAGTCAGAGATAAATGTAATGGAAATGGAACAGCTGTTTGAGAGAGATGAAGAGCACAAGCTCAAGATACAGGTAGATGGTTTGTCGATGAGATGGCAGAGAGAAGGAATGAATGCAGAAGAAAGAAAAGAGAGATATTGTGTTAGCCCTTGTTTGTTTTTAATAAGGATTTCCTCTAAGATCCCACCAAAATCCTGTCAGCCCCCAGCGTGTCCATGGAGACGCGTGTGGCGGAAGAGCGCTGGAGGACACTTGCGAATAAGCCGCAATCGGCAAACAAATTAAATAAAGGTTGCAGCCCAAAAGTTAATCTAAGTTTGTTTGCTGGGGAGGGAGGAGCGCGTCCAGAATCCTTTAGTTCATTTTGTGGGAAAGTGGGAGATTTTCTCTGAGTCACTGAGTCGTAAGATTGCATGTTGACTCGGGGAGTGCGGTTTAGTCGCCCCAGGGATGGGTGGTGGGGGGGTTGGGGGGTGTCGACTCTCTGCCCCACACACTCTTCACACACAGTATGTAAAAATGATTTGTATTCAAACGTTGACCCTACAGGGTCGCCAGTGCAGTGTCTGGTTGTGTACGCCTCCTGCTTTCCATAATGATGTGTGAAGCATTAAAACTATACACATTTCTTAACAGATACAGTACACACACACAAACACACACACACACACACACACATACACATGACTTACTGTTCTAAGTGTAAGTAGGCCATATTCTCTAGAAAGAACACACTTCTGTACATTTTAATACAAAAATACTGTTTATGGAAGTTTTATGAAAGCTTTTGTCAATTCAGCACTCAGTAAACAAAATGCCAGCAATTCAGCACTCAGTAAACAAAATGCCAGCAATTCAGCACTCAGTAGTAATAATGTCAGCAATTCAGCACTCAGTAGGCTAAATTCCAGCCATTCAGCACTCAGTAGTAATAATTTCAGCAATTCAGCACTCAATAGTAATAGTGTCAGCAATTCAGCACTCAGTAGTAATAATTTCAGCAATTCAGCACTCAATAGTAATAGTGTCAGCAATTCAGCACTCAGTAGGCTAAATGCCAGCCATTCAGCACTCAGTAGTAATAATTTCAGCACTCAGTAGTAATAATGTCAGCCGTTCAGCACTCAGAAGTTATAATGCCAGCAATTCAGCACTCATTAGTAATAACGTCAGCAATTCAGCACTCATTAGTAATAATTTCAGCAATTCAGCACTCAGTAGTAATAATGCCAGCAATTCTGGACTCAGTAGTAATAATGTAAGCAAATCTTGACTTAGTAGTAATAATGTCAGCAATTCAGCACTCAATAGATGGAATGCCAGCCATTCAGCACTCAGTAGTAATAATGTGAGCAGTTCAGCACTCAGTGGTAATAATGCCAGCAATTCAGCACTCAGTAGCCAAAATGCTGGTATACGCACCCCATTAATTTTTTTTTTAGCAATTTCAACTTTTTTTTTTTTTTTGGTACAACAGGATGACACGTTAAAGGCCCCATAAACTAGTTTTGATAATGTTTTTTTCTTATCTTGTTTTGCTGTAGTTGACTCTGATGCCCGAGCAGACAGTGCTCCTCCTGGTGGACAGGACTAACGTGAAGGAAACTACAGTCGGCGTGACATTTCAGCACCCCGAAATCATCGCTAATGCTGACCTAGTCCGACAGGAGCTGACCGAACCTTTTTACTGGAAACTGCCCAAACAGTTCAAAGGGTCCATGGTTCGAGTCTAACACGTTATTATTTCACATTTTATGAGAAAAGTAATTTTAAAATGCCTGCTGCTTTTTACAATATGTGAATATTTCACCAAGAATATGTGAACAGAAATCAGCCAAGATCAGGTTACAAGGTTTCCTCATGGCAGCAGCAAAATGTCGAGACATAAAGATGTTTGTAAAACATTTGCGTTCACTTGTTAGTAAAACAATATACTTTAAACAACATACCTACCAAATAAATCTTCTGCTTATTTACAAGCTGTCTTTAAGTTATACGGAACAATTACTGCTCATAGAATAGAAACTGTGATGTGTTCATTGATTGATTCATTCAATTCAGATTACTGCATACGGTGGCAAGCTGAAGTACACAATCTACTATGAGGCTCGGGACGAAACAGGCCGAACCTCTTACGAGCCACAGGTCATCATTAAGGGCGGCCCCAACAGGGATAAGGTCATGGTCCGCCACATGGGTGCACTGCAGATCGGCCAGCTGACCCGCCACGAGATTGATATGACAGAGGTGAGCTGATGACAGCGGAGACTGTGGAGAAATGAGTGATTAAGCAGAAGGGCTTGCTACACATTCGCGCTGGTTCTATAAGAAATGATCCTGACAGTGAAGTGACAGCAGGTCCTTAAATTTCAGGATTCATCTGAAAATACAATCTACAAATGAAAGGCCTTTAATCTCCTACATTTTAGGATAAAGAAAAGTGGTTTTATTTATTGTTATGTTGTTCATATGATGTTGCTGTGGTCATGCACCTCAGCTACCTTAGTGACTTACTTTGAAGAGTGTTTTATATTTGGAATATCATCACTTGTCTCAAATGACATAAATAAATAAATAAATAAATAAATACATGTACATAAATCATAAAACATTTTCTGCTAATCTCTTTAAAGAGGAACTAGCCTACAGATGTGAAGAAAGAGAAGCAGAAACATTTGTGTTTATCTGTCTTCACTGTTGCTGTGTAGCATGAGTGGAAGCACCAGGACAACAGGCCGATGAGCCGCGAGGATTTTATGGACGTTCTCTTCTACGTTGAATACGTTCTTATCAAAGCCTCCCATGGCAACGTCATGAGACAGAGCAGGTATGCCCTCATTTAACAGTTTAACTTATCACAATGATAATTACTTTATCATTATTATCGTCATAATAGTGAAAAGTACAAATTATAGTTTTGTAAACTAGACATCAAGAGATGTATTACCTGTTTCAATCCAAACCAAACATGGAGCTGTATATACACTGTAATGTCTCTTCATATTATTAGCCTCGAGATTTGATTGCAGATTTGAAAATATAAGAGATTTACTCGAGATTTATTATGGATATTTATTTATTAGAACTAAAGTCTGGATATTTTTTCTTTAGAACTTAATTATAGATATTTGTTTAGTAGAACTAAATTCTGAATATGTATTTATTATAACTAAATTCTTTATATATAGATATATATTCATTATGACTAAGTTATTTTAGTTTAACTAGTATTTCTTTATTAGAACTTCATTCTAGATATTATATATATTTGTTCAATAGAAATAAAATTATGGATATGCATTAAAACATCATTCTAGATATTTGTTTAGTAGAACTAAATTCTGGATATTTATTTATTAGAACTAAATTCTGGATATTTATTCAGTAACTTAAGACATTTTAGTTTGTAAATACTAGTAATAACTAGTATTTCTTTATTAGAACTTCATTCTAGATATTTGTTTATTAAACTTAAATACTGGATATTTATTTATTAGAACTTGTTTCCTGATATTTATTCATTGTAGCACCTCTAACACCTAGAATACACACCTGACACCTGTTTGACCTATTTCTTTCACACACCACTTATACACCTGACACACACCTTTAGCGATTAGTACACACCTAGGATCCACCTCACATATATTAGATACACAATGTATTTTCTTTTTCAAACGGAACTAAAAGAAGTTCCAACAGGGACGATACACAAAAGAGTTTTCAAATGTTTATCTGTGTTAATCAGAGAAAGCTTGTCATTCTCTTGAGGTTTCACTTTGTTTTCCTCCGCGGTCTCAGTCTGGCACTTCCAGAACAGTGAGCCTTTTCTCCGGCTATTTTGTTGCTGAATCCCTCGGCAGCTTCTGATGAGCAGAACAGGAAGACATAAGCGAATAAAAAAAAACAACAGATTATCTGCTAACCAGACTTTTATCCTGGGTTCTGTTTTTAAACTCTCCCAGATGGGATCAGCTTGATTTAGCAACTCGTTTACTGTTGTGGTTTTTGCTGTTCGCTATTCCATGAGTGCCAGACTGAATCTGTGGAGCAAAAAGTGAAAACCCATGAGAATCAGGATGCAGAGGAACCCACACACTTAAAAAACATCAGAAACTAATTTGTTACAGTAATGGCATGTGTTTATTTTGTGTGTGTGGTTTTCTTTTTTTTTTTTTGTCTCCCTCAGGATTTCTGAGATTTCTCTGGTGGTGGCAGAGGAAGGCCGTCCGTCAGTGGAGAGCGAGAGAGCGTTCCAGATTGAAAAGTGCGACTGTCCTCAGGGATACTCCGGACTGTCCTGTGAGGTACTGTAACACTCACATACAACCCACACACAGTCCATCATTATGTAGCTGCATCTTTGCTCATTTTCTCACAACCAGTAACAAGCAGCAGTGCTAGAAGAACTAAGTAGCAGCTAGTTGAACTACAGTGGGGTCGGCATCACCAGTCATTTTTCAAATCAACTAGCTTTTCAATGGTGAAGCTAGTTTATCAATTACGTATTTCTAATCTTTAGGAAATTAAGCACAACATATAGTAATAACAATGATAATGGTGCCCCACTTTTACTCAGAGGTTAGAACCAATCAAGGAATCCATTTCAGCTCATGGAGGTGGTCAAACTCAGAGGAGGACCTATTATAATCTCCATCTCAGTTGCTCAAACTTAGTGAGAGACCCAATCAGAATCTCAGCTTCAGCTGGGAGGTGGTCAAACGTAGCAGCAGAACCAATCAAAATCTCAACTTTAGCTGGGAGGTGGTCAATCTTAGCACTAGAACCAATCAAAATCACAATTTTAGCTGGGAGGTGGTCAATCTTAGCACTAGAACCAATCAAAATCACAATTTTTGTTAGGAGGTAGTCAAACTTAGCAGTGGAACCAATCAAAATCTCAACTTTAGCTGGGAGGTGGTCAATCTTAGCACTAGAACCAATCAAAACTGGGAGTTTTTTGCACACTCTGTGAAATGTATTCTGTGTATGTTCTTTAGATGTTCTTCAAATGTTATTATATCATTGAAAAGGTTGTGTGTAGAGCTGAAGGTGTAGTCAGTCAGTGGTCAAAGTAAAGTTATTTTTCATTTTGAGGAAATAAACTAATTTGCTCCACCCCTTTTAAAGGTGCGAAGTGTGGAGGTGAAGGTGCAACTTTGGGCGTCTCTGGGCAGCCTTGCTTTAGGCGTATCCAGGCCTGAACAAACATGTTTCTAATCAGGATTCCGAACCATCTGTCGAGCATCACTTTCAGTAGCCCCGCCCATTTTCCGCACAATCCCCATGTTTCGTAAGATTCCCTCAAAGCTGATACAAAAGGCTTGAATTAGGCGCTGTGTGTGTACGTACTGCCTGCATGTGCGTGTTGTTCAGTTTCAGTTTGGATCGAGCTTCAAGGGGACAGATGGCTGTTCCTGGGATCCGCCTTATAGTTAATAAAGTATTTTTAAACAGGCGTTTAGCGAGTTCCCCAGAAA